>NC_068993.1:31278492-31280651 GCF_001194135.2 Octopus bimaculoides
GCGTTCTCTATCTTTCTGTCTATCTATCTATCTATCTATCTATCTATCTATCTATCTATCCATCCATCTATCTATCTATCCTTCTATTCTTCCTTCTTACCTATCTCCCCCTCTCGTTCTTCCTTCTGTTGTCCTTGTTTCTCCCCTTCACTGCTATATCTCTCTCTCACTCTTCCTCCCTGTCTTTTGTCGCTCACCTATGTTCAACGTCCTCCCTTTTCCTCTCTCTACCACTTGCCGTCCATCACACGTGACCTGTGGTCACCTCTTCCCTTCTCCCTTCGGCCAGCATAAAGGCAACACGATCCGCTATCTCTCTCTCTGCTCAAGTTCGTCACATCACAGCGTTCAGTATCTCATCTCGTTCAGCTTAAAGGCCCTCAACGTCTGTTTTCACTGTTTAGTTTTCCCTGAATTAGTTTCTGTTTGCCACTTTGGAATCCCCCGCATAGCAGATTTTATTTAATTTGCTTTGCGGGAAAAGCTATTCTAAGAGTGCGTTCTGCCTCATCTTTGAAACGCCTAGTTTAGAATAGAGGCAACCGATGAAGGAAAAGTTCCATATGTGGCTTGTCTGTTTCCTAGGTGTTCATTCTGTTGTCCGTAAAAAAGAAAAAAAATAGTTCGTTTTTTTGTGCTTTGTTTATGTTCCCGTTCCTTTTTTGTCCACGTTTTTTGACGTCCTGTACCCGGATACGCTTCTATATATACATGTAGATGTAGGTATGTACATATATGTATGTATATATGTATAAGATCACATATCATTTGTATTATATATGTATATACATATATATATATATATAAATTCATAAGAATGGTACAACAAGGTACCGATATTTGCTGGAGAATAGCAATCGATATAAAAACGACGCTATTGTATAGCTTCACTGCGTATATACTGGCAAAAATGCGTGTGTGCAACAAAACATGAAAAACTTGTCTTACCTTAGGAAGAACATCCAAAAATGAACAACCCAGATTAAGGATGATGCAATACCTAGGTTTCAGACTTTTCAAATACGTTTCACAACGTAAATCTGATTAGTACTCATCAGCTGCATTCACCTAGACAACATTACAAGTGTTGCCACATCAATGCCAAGTATACTCGCCCGAACGCCAAGCCATATATACATATATTTGTAGAGAGAGAGGAGAGACAGGCAGTCAGAGATAGATAGATAGATAGATAAATAGATAGATAGATAGATAGATAGATAGATATATTACATATAGCTATATCCATGCATTGATACCCGTTTATATATACCCCAGACTACCCGTTGTGTCATCGGGAAATTCTGAGCTACCCAGTTTTGTTTCATGGGTATTTTCGTCTCCACGTTATTTCGCATGATTTCAACGAATGTGACATCTAAATGACGCGCAAAAGGCTAAATTTGGCTGCTATTTCTTGCACGCCCTACTACCATGTAACATGTAGTATTTCGGGTCCTTTAACCGAAATAACTATTACATGGTGGCAGGGCGTGCTAAAAATAGCAGCCAAACCTTTGGATGTGAGATACGTTGAATGCACTCGAAAAACCTATGGACAGAAACTATTTCACACCGAGGTTACGAACGGGTCTTTTACAAAATATTTACCGTATTTTTAAAGTCATTTTTACTTTAAAATATATTTTGAATATGCCAAAAAGTTTATTTGTAATGTTTTTTACTTTAAAATAATAAAAATATATTGTGTTTAAAGAAAGCTAAAATATAAATACTGACTGTATAAACAACTTACATTTTTGACATCACATTCACATAAAAGACTTCTAAATGTTTAAAATATTGTGTATCACAAAAGCGGAGAGAGAAATATTTACTGTAAAAATCTTGTATTTTGTATTTTGTAGTTGTCAAGTCACTGTATCTAATCGAAAGATAAGAGTTTCTTCATTCTCAGGATCCCGATTATTTTCGGAATATTTTCCCATTATGCACCGTTTTTGGTATTTATACCCGAAAACCTCAAATATTTCTAAAAGTACTTGTTTTATTCCGTTTGTATTAACATTTCAGGATAAACTTAATTCATAATATCTTCCCATTATGTGCCAGTTTGCCTGGATAACATTGTAAGCCAGCAAACAAGATTCAAACTGACTTTATATATATATATATAAATATATATATATATATATATA
>NC_068993.1:31281090-31283048 GCF_001194135.2 Octopus bimaculoides
ATATATATATATATATATATATATATATATATAAAACAAGAGATGGATTGTGGTTCAGTACACCTGCCTTAGATGTGTTTTTTCTATTGATGAATAAATTAGTTACCTCATGCCCAAAAAACCGTTTTCACCAAACATTTTGAACATCTCAATAACAAGTTAAAATTCGGTTATAAATATGCACGTTTTCATCTATATACAGACAGACTGATCCCTACAAACATACTTATGCATGCACACCCCCAAACACACACTCGTATATACGCATACAAACATACACACACACGTACACACACATACACGCTTGCGTGAATTTGCTACACATATATTTAAAGAAATATATTAGTATTCTATACTATCTAGAAATTATTGAAAAATATGATTTGGAAAATATGTTAGGTACAAGTCCGTGGGTATAAATTCTGAAGCTCAATAATCTATGAGGATTTAGAAAACTACAGAATCAAACATAAAATAGGAAGATTTAATATTTACTTCAAACTTGTTAAGTCATGTCTACTGGTCCTAGTCTATATCTCTTTCATGTATGTAATATTTTGATAATCCTCTCTAACTTCCCTATTTGTATTCTTACTTATTTGACACCATACCTGGAACCTTCCGTACATTGGATCTGGAACTTACACTAAAGGTGGTGCTCCAGCATGGCCGCAGCCAAATGACCGAAACAAGTAAAAGAGTAAAAGAGTACCGTGAAACTGCTTGCCGGTGTACGCCTCTTTGTGATTTTGCATATATAGATGGATATATTGATGTGCATGGGTATGTAAATGGTAGAACAAATCTGTATATGCATTAATATATTCATTAATATATTCTTCAAAATTTATATATATACTGTTGAAACACGGATATGCTATTTTCGGCCATAACTTCGTGTCATTTTTATTAAAATACCTCGATTCAATTAGATCTCGCAAATAATTATAATCAATACCACACACACGCATACACTTACTACCACACACACACACAGTTACTACCACACACCACACCCGTTACCACATGCACTCACAGGCTAACACACACACACCCGTACGCACGCACACACACATACGAACCATCTTCACACTCTCCTGTCATAGAAACCACTTTCTTTTTCTCCTCCCACTTTCGGTCACTTCAAAAATGTGACAACACGTGGATTGTTGATAATTTTTCCTTCCTCCTCTTTGGAGTTTTCTCTTTCCGACGAAGAGCTATGCTCAAAACGTTAACAACTCTCTCCTTTCACCGAACGTCAAATTAATATACATCTTGTGTATGTCCACACGTTCGTTTTTTTTGTTTTTTTCCCCCATTTTTTAATTGTTTGTCCTTTAAACGACATTTGAGACTTCAATAAAGCATTGATCATATTCTATGGACACGAACGTGTCTCTTGAGGCCTGCTGGTACTTTCCAAACCTTTAAGCAAAAGGAAAAAGTTGAGTGCTTGTGGATTATTTACTATGCCTTTTCTGGAGTGGACGGCTAGGCCTGCTTTGCTTCGTGCCACGAAACCACAATGACAGGAGAGATTTATATTTAGAGGAAACTATATTTCTGTATAATTAAATAGTCCACAAATAAAGCATATGTATTTATTTTAAGAAAACTAACAATATTTTGAATTGGGTTTTTATGACTGAAAACGATAAATTGCAAGAATACTTCCATATGAAATATTTCTTTGAAGTATTATGTTACGTTTGTTTAGGCGCTAGTCTAAATGGAAGAAGCCTCAGGCGAGATTGAAAACTTAATGTTATCATACACATTGTATACAGCTAGGTAGCTCGGTGTATTATAGAGAGGAACTGATGTAATTGGGTGAGAGGAAAGCAGAGGAGTCTGGAAGCAAGTTCACCGTCAGAAGCTTACATTTCCATGGAAGCAAGCTTTAAGATACAGGTGACGATGATGATGATGAGGAGGAGGAGGAGGAGGAGGAGGAG
>NC_068993.1:31283158-31283689 GCF_001194135.2 Octopus bimaculoides
GGGAGAGGAGGGAGAGAGGGAGGATCCTGGTATGCTATAGATGATGATGACGATGACAAGGAGATAGAGAAGTAAGATCAGTGTAATGATGACGATACGTGACGGTAATGATGATGATGATGACGATTGTTATGATGACAACAACGGCGGCGATGGCGAAAATAATATGATGATTTGAATAATGACAATGACGGTCGCGATGATGATGATGATGGTCATCATTATTATTATGATGTCTATTTCCCAGATATTTGAAGAATTGATTTGTGATATCCACTAAGGACTAACACGTTGATAGCAGATAGAGATAGGGTAATAGCAATTTCAATTTAAATGTCAATAGGTTAACCTATAATTTCAACACGAATTTGTGTGAACAGAGAATAAAAAACAAACAAAAGGTGAGTGCGTGCGTGTGTGTGTGTGTGTATGTGTGTGTGTATATATTAATTTATCTCCCTATCTATCTATCTATCTATCTATCTATCGGTATATATATATATATATACATGTGTATACACACACATATAT
>NC_068993.1:31283699-31296630 GCF_001194135.2 Octopus bimaculoides
ATATATATATATATATATATATATATATATATATATATATATATATATACATACATATGAATATATATGATCTCATATAACGTATATATGAAAAATATTATAATTTCCGAATAAATATAGAGTGTTACCGTAAAATTTTAAAGTGTGAATCTAAAAGAAAGTGTATAACGAGCTGGGTGTATGTGTGCATTCATGCCAATATATCTCACTCTGTGCATGTGTGGGCGCGTGTGTCACTGTGCGCGTGCGCGTATGTATATGTGTGTGTGTGTGTGTGCGTGCGTGCGTGTGTCTGTGTGTGTGTGTGTGTGTGTGTGTGTGTATATGTACCTGTGTGAGTGTATGTGTGTGTGTGTTTATTAATAAGCCTTTATATATAAAGAGACATTAATAGTAATATAAATATTGTTTCTGTGCATTACCGAATATTTTAAAGATTTTTCTATGTATGTGTGAACGGAAAAGAGACGCTATATGTGTTGGTACGTATATTATCGTTGTATGAACAACTTTGTGCAGGTGTGTGTTTCTGTGTGGCGTATAGGAAACAAAAACAGAGGTACAGAGAGAGAGACAGAGACAGAGAAAGGGAAGAGAGAGAAAGAGAGAGAATGTGACAGAGATATAGACATAGTGTGGTATGTGTGTTTACATTGGTTTATATGTGTGTTGATGTGAGGATGAGAGATGGAGAAGAAAAGATAATGTATGTGTGTGTGTGTTGTGAATTTTGGAATGGATGTATATACACATTTTCATACGAATTTAAAAGTATATTTCATGTACTAAGTTATAACGAAAAAATGTCGACCTGTGTGAACGAAGGGAAAGGGACCGTGTATGAGAAGAAAATTTAGAGAACAGGAAAAGAAAGATATAGATAGATAGATAGATAGAGAGAGAGAGAGAGAGATGACATAAGGTCTGTGATTGTGTGTGTGTGTGTGTGTGTGTGTGCGTGCGTGTGTGTGTATGTGAGTGTGTGTCTGGGTGTTTGGATGTGTACCTGTGTGTGTGTCTGTGCATGTGAGCATTTAAACGCATGTGCATGTGTTAATGGGTCTGAACAAAAACTAATCTACTAAAATTTACAGCTTACACTTCTAACGATGTATTTAGTTTTTGGTTTAAGGATATGATGCCTTCAAAAAAAGAAAAAACTGAATATCGGGACATTAAACACACACATTTCCAAAGAATTACCTAATGCTGTAGGAAATATTGATGTATTAATCGAACATCTCTATCATGGTAAAACTTTCCTTTTAGTATTTGGAAAATAGATTTTCAAAAGTTCACACACTGACATTGTTTGTGTTTGTACAGACTCCTTCTATGCTCACACACACAACAGTTCAACTACACGCATTCAACCACACATATTGGTTTCGAATTTTGGCACAAGGCCAGCAAGCTCGGATAAGCGGTAAGTCGATTACATCGACCCCAGGACTCACCTTGTACTTGTTTTACCGACCCCGAAAGAATGATAGTCAAAGACGACCTTGCCTAGATATTGCAATAGCAACTCAGAAGATAAAGACGGACGAAATGTCGCTAAGCATTTTGCCCACCATTTTATCGATTCTGCCAGCTCACCACCTTATCTCACTCACATATATCAACGTTTGTTTTTATCAAACATTTATTGAGGGAGCAGAATTTTGTTTCGACAATGAAAAGTTTAATAGTGGCTTTGAAGTTTCTGCCAATTGCCTCTGGCACTTCATTAAAATCACACTCACGCACACATGTATGTATTTATGTATATACATATGTATATTTGTACGTACAAATACACACACACACGCAAACACACACATACATACACACACTCGCACACATATATACTAAAAGAAGAACCCGGTGTTGCCCGGGTTAAAGCTCATAATGAAATTTCATTAAAGAATTTGATATACAAGTTGTTTCTTAATAATAATTGTGATTAATGATTCTAACATTACTGACATAACAAATTTTGTGAGTTCAACAACAATCGCATACTTGAAATAGAAAACACATAAGAGCAAGTTATGATAAAACTTCTTTCTTTATAGATAATATTATGAGTTTTTTCTCAGTGGAGTATAAATGAAGACATCTTTTGAACTTCCAGTACGTCAGTATCCAACATACAATTGTCCATGAGAGAACCAAAGCTCTTCCACAATGAGTGTTACTTTGTTGCAGAAGTGTGGAGGATCTAATTTTTTTTAGGAGCATTATAAGTGCTCCAAGTTCCAAGTCAAGCGTATGAGAAGGTAAACTAGGTGGTTCCAGTGAGTTTAAAATCTCAACTGGATAATTAGCTACTTGTGATTGGTCAACAACAGTTACAATAGCTCTAAATGATTGGCAATTTCCATGAAGGCACATCAATTTCTATTGCGCTTACTGTTATATTTCTCGGTGCCCATTTACTCAACCTTTTGCGATCCTTATGTTGTGCACTGTAATTTTGGAAGATTTTGTTTATAAGTTCTTTATCTGATTTCACCATTGTGCAAATAGGTGATGGATTTATTGCACCTTCATTGTCTACAGGTAATATTACTTCTCCCAGTTTTAATAAATCCTTGGCAAATTACTAAAATGATCAATGATCATGAAGATATGGTCGCATATTTGTTTCAAGCTTCATTACGTTTATGCAGTGGCAGAAGTGTGATGATTTAAAACATGCACGAATTCCATCAGATTTCTTTCCCTTTGGAGTAACAGTCTTTGTCTAAAGTTACTAGATAGAACAACTGTCACTCCTCAACCTATTCGAGCATCATTATTTCGATTATTTCGCAATGCCTTAGCAACTGCTTCAACAGCTCTCTTATGTGCCATTATACATTCACCCCATAGTATCAATTGACATCTGAGAATTTCAACTATTCTTGGATATCGTGCTGATATTACACAGAAGAACATCCTTACACCATATATCCAATGGTAGCTTGAGCCAAAAGTAGATTTTATAACAAATGTCTTTCCACTTCAAACTTGTGCATCTAGGAAGAATATTCCACCCTTCTCGTGCCTAATGCTGTCAACAACTATTTCGTATGCTACTCTTTGATTTGGAAGTAACTTTTCATCATTTTCTTTCACATATTTTATCAAATCATCAGTGTCGTAATTTGCTTCACTGAACAATTCAGATGTTAGTCTGTTTTCATTGCCACAAGTAACTTTGGGAAGTCTGTAATTCTGGAGTACTTTTCCTCCAATAACCAATAGTTTGTCTTCTATGTTGATCAATGCACTATTGTACGTCTCATCATTGTAACCTAAAGCAATGTCAGGAAATCTCTGTTGCACCTCGTGCATATAATCTTCGGACAGTTTATCTTTATACTTTACTCATAGGCCGTTTGAATCATCAATTTCACAGTTTGTTAACAGCAAACGGGAAGCGAAAACTACTTCCAATATATGATACGGAAGCCTCAGAAAAGGTTTTGTCCCATTGAGAGTCATCTTCCAGTAATCCAGGGTAAAAGTAAGCTTCACGATATGTTTGACAGATAGTATTATTAACAGTTCTTAGAGCGTGGAAGGTTGTCGGGCATTTTATTGTATGAAGCAGCGTCCTTAGGTAAAAGACATTTATGTTGATTAGGGTTTATTGTACAAACTCTTCCAAGAGCACTATCAAATCTGATATCCAGAGGATCTTCAAGAGGAGCACCTCTTCTTTGCCTCTTCTATTGCTTATTATCCCATGTCTAGTAAGATGGTAACTGGCAATAATACATTTTCCTTTGAAATGTGTTATCGCTGCAGAGTTTGGTATAAGCTGTTAGAGTAGTTTCATTAGGAACCAATGATTGCTGTGCAGCAGTTGCAACTATGAAATAGACACGTTCCCCATTTTTCAGTTGAATAGCAAACTATTGAATCGATGAATGACGTTCGTGTATTGGAAATCTAAACATTCCCTACAATGCTTCATTGTTGCTGATGTATCTACCTTGTGGATACTTACTGACTTCATCTTGCACATCCTGTCTTTGTAGACTAAACATTGCAACATCGGATCTTTTGTTTACATATTTGCAGTCATATTTAATAGTTTTCACGAAGTTGGAAAATTCAACATTGATACGAGCATTGAATATTTTGATGAGCAATATGAAACAATCTGTCTGTTGTCAATTTGAAATTGTCCAACCTTTCCTTGGAAACCTCCATCTTCAGGTTTTCTTCTTCTGTAGGATGGATAACCATCGTCTCCAATTGAGTGTCTCTAAAAAACTGCTTGGATATTTTTTGTGTATCTATTGTTTTGTATACGTGGTGATTTTTTGTTAAGAGCTCCATATAAGCAATGTACCATTTGAATCTTCACTATTTCATACAGTGCTATATCTTGTGATGGATCAGGCAGCTCTGTAGATATTATTTCGTCAATTTGGTCAGAATGAAATTTTCTATGCAACCAAATAGGAATGTGTGCATGAGGTAATCCACGTTTCTGCCATTGATTAGTGTACATTTGACATCTGACCAGTCCAAAGATTCTTCTTTTTGTGATGACATCCATCATTTTCACCACCTTTTGTCGGAAGGGCCTAGCAGTGAGGCCGTGTCTATTTACATGTGTTGATCTGAAACCAAGTCATTTTGAATCTTTTTCCGCTTTGGATTACATGCGAAAGTTATAAATAGGACCGGTCTAACAAAGTTCCTAACATATGTCATGGCATCCTGTGTTCTTTCATACATATATCCGGGGCTACCAGTAAAACTGGACGGAGGGATGCACAACTTCCCAATGTTTTCAGCAGTAGCTTAGTTATTGATGCCATCACGTAAATAAACGTATGAATCAGATCTTAATTCTTTCTGATGAGATCTTATGAATGGTAATCTGTCCGCCTCAGATTTTGCATACATGTCAAAGGCAAACAGATGGAATAAATTTCGCATTCGGTGGAGTGAATTTAAATTGCTTTGATGAACCATAAAATGGTAGGAGTAAAATCCATACACGAAACTGTGTTTCAGGTACTATCATTTTTATTATTTTGAATGTTTTTTAAAATGGTATCCCTCTTCCCCATTCACATAAATTAAAGGGTATTGGAGAGCGTCATAAGAGCGATGCGTTTCATTAATTCACTGTCATTGATTACCTCTCCCATGAATGATTATGTCACGCTTGCCATGTTTTTGCCTAGATATTTCAATAGCAACTTCATTACATTCAGGTGCATTATAGCGACGTGAATACCCTCCTCCTAGTCTCCTGTCAGCATTTATCACTAATTTGAATCCTTCTATAGGCGCATCGTCTGGAGCATATTTGAAACGTCTAATATAGCTGTTTATTGTATGTAACATATCTTGTAATCGTTATATGATTTCATCCTTGGATCTCAAAAGTGGGCATAAAGCCACTTTCAGGGATGACATTTCCACCAATTGATATCATTTCGAATGCATTATAGTTCTTCTGTGTATTTTGAAGAAAATGTCTAAATTCAGTAGTTGTACAAATGGGTAGTGCCCTCAAGGGTTTTGGTGGTTCAGATAATAGTTTCAAGTCGATCTTTCCATTTGAACATCACAATCCATGTAACTCACTTTTCCATTTTCTAGCGCTACAGATTGAACAAAACTTGTTCATCGAAGAAATTTGAACTAAAAGTTCTGAGGCACAGTTTTGATGTAGATTGTAATTAAATGCAACAAAGTCCAATCGGCAACGTTCTTAAATCGTAAAACTTTTGTTCTTGCTATCTTTTCACATAGCCTTTGAGTTGTTTGTACTTCAGTTTCTTCATGCCGATTTTAAGCTTCTCTATTTCTCTCCATTTGCTGTTTTGATGATTTTCGTACAGATGATTCCCGTTGACGAATAGTTGCTTTCATTGTCCTATTATCAGTAAGTCTATTTGACCATTGTACTTCTGATTCATTTTGCCTATATTGCATTGTTCGTTTTCTATGTTTTTGGTGTCTTTCTTGTTGCTGCTCTACATTTTCAATCCCCCTCTGTAGCTGCATTGCCCTAGCTTCATGAGATTTTTCTCCAAATGAAAGACTATTCTTCGGTAGCATTTTTGCTTGCAGTTTACAATGTCACTATTTACACTTTAACATACTTCTATACAACACTTCACCTCCAAAACTGAAAATACGAATCATGTTCAGATTTGACATGAAAGGTCCTTACAGTGCTGTAACAACTCTCCATTAGCAACTGACTGGTATGTGTTCACTCACTACTATATATATATATATATATATATATATAAAGATGAGAATGTATGTCTGTCTTTCTGTCGATTTGTCTGCCTGTGTGAATCCCTAAAATTTAAGAACTATACAACCAATTTCATTCAAATTTTACACATGCCTTACCTAGGGTCCATGTAGTGTCATAAACCCCAAATTGTTTTTACTTCTTGCCTAGTGCTAGCCCAGTGAAATATCACATCTCCGCCACTATTGCAGTATTACATGTCAAAAGTGAAACAATAACTTCTCTCTATTGTAATGTCAGATATTTTCACTTTAATACTGAAACTATTATCTCACATATATAGAGGCATACATACACATATACATACATACATATATATAAATATATCATGTATATGTATATATGTATACATCTGCACACATGTATATATACAGATGTATATAGATATACATGTATATATATAGATGTATATATATATATACATGTATATGTATAAATGTATATGTATACATGTATATATACAGATATAGATGTATATGTATACATGTATATGTGTAGATGTATATATATAGATGTACATGTAATATGTACACATATATACACATATATAGATGCATACATATATACACACATACACACAAATACACACACACATATACATAGGTGCATGTGTAGCTGTGTGGTAAGAAACTTCGTTCCAAAAAACATGGTCCTGGGTTCAGTACCACTGTGTGGTGACCTGCCAGGTGTCTTCTGCTATAGCCTCAGACCAAACAAAGCCTTGTGAGTGGATTTTGTAGACAGAAACTGAAAGAAATCAATCGTATATATATATGTATGTATATATGTAAGTATATGTGTATGTCTTTGTCTCTGTGTTTCTCCCTCATCACTGCTTCACAACTGCTGTTCGTTTCCTTACATCCCCATAACTTACTGGCCTGACAAGAAGAAATTGATCGAATAAGCACCATGGTTAGATTTGGATTTTCTAACATTAAAAATATGTTACAGATAATATCTTCCCATAATTTTAGACTTTTAGATTCATCTCTAGTCAGCCATCCGAATTATGATGATAATGCGAATGCTAGGACCAAAAATGTGGTTTATCAACGTAAGGTAACGTCTAACACAGAGGTCTCGTACTATGTGGGTAGCTCCTCGACGCAGGTCTCCAAGAGCATTTCAAACCATTATTCTTCCTTTAGGGATAGGAATAAATAGTACCGTTCTAAGTAAATTAATCTGGAAACTTAAGGAATGCAATAAACAATTCTCTTTGGAATGGTCAATACTGGCTACCTCAAAACCCTACGACAAGGGTAAGGATTGTTTCCTCTCTGTAACTTGAAGCTATTCCACAACAATAATTTCTTAAACCACATAACACAGAGAGCATACAGATGCCAGGATTGGAGGAAAGACACCTTCAGTTTTTTTCACTGATTTCATCCTTCTTACTAATTTTAGTTATTATTATTAGTATTATTCAGTAGTTTTATTTTTATAACGTGCTTTCACTTCACTACCGAGCGCAGCTCTCTGTGCCTTGGGTATGTGCTGTGGTTTGCTGTGATGCTCTTATGGTTACTGTATTGAAAGTGTTTTGTGTAGGATGTGTGCAGTGTCCAGTAGTGCAATTGTCTGTATGTTATATTTGTAAGTACTGGTGTTTTTGTTATGTATTTGTCTGAATATTTTTTTTTATTATACCTCAGGCGACTCCTATGATAGGGATTGTTTGTGTTTTTAGATTCCACATTCGAGTTACCTCTATTTCCAGGTCTTTGTATTTTGAAAGGTTCTCCATTTCTTTTAGGGAAACATTGTCATCTGCTGGTATTGATACATCAATTAGAAAGTATTTTTTCCTTCATGATCTTTGACAACTATATCTGGTCTATTGCCCTTAATTTCTCTATCTGTGAGTATTGGCACATCCCAGAGTATGGTTACTTTCTCGTTTTCTGTGACCTTTTCTGGTGTGTGTTTAAACCATCTTTTTTCTGTTGTTATTCTATAGTGTTGGCATAGCTTCCAATGTATGTAGGTCCCAGCTCTGTCTTGTCTGTGAATATATTCCTTCTTAGCCAGGACTGGGCAGCCAGAGATAATATGATTTATTGTTTCTTGTCCATCGCCACATATTCTGCAGTTACTTGTTATGTTTCTTTTCATTATATGTTTTTGGTAATTTCTGGTGGGGAGGCTTTGGTCTTGTGCAGCAATTAAAAATCCTTCAGTCTCTGCTTTGAGTCCTGAGCTTCTCAACCATTGCTGGGATTTTTCTCTGTCTATTTCTTTTGCATTTAGTTTAGCCCAGTATTTACCGTGTAGGGTATTGTTATTATTATTATTATTATTATTATTATTATTATTATTATTATTATTATTATTTCAGGGGTCGATTTCTTCGATTAAAAGACACTTGAAGGTGGTGCTCCAGTATGGCTGCAGTCAAATGACTGGAATAAGTGAAAGAATACAAGAATGAAAGATACAAATATACACACATCTGTAATTCCATTTTCTGTTATTTATAGGAATAATTTATCGAAATTTGCCCCACATCAATCATAAGAACATTATATTCACACCCACCTAACCGCCACCATCATTACTATCACCCTCACCGTCATACCATCACACCGCTATCATCATCATCGTCGTCGTCGTCGTCATCATCATCATCATTACTACAAGTCTTAGAGTTGTGTATCTCATTTCTTTTGACATTTTTTGTATAAATTATAAGATATCTTGGTGACGAGTTTTGATTTGATATCAGTTTTTATGGCGAAAGGGAGATACCGTCATAGTGTTATTTATTTCACAAGATTTATTACAGTTAGGTTTTGAATCAATGTGCCAGACTCTACATGGTTACTTGATATACTAGAAAGAGCAGCCAAATCATCTCTCAAATTGCATCCTCCGCTCTGAAACAAAGCATATTTTAGACAAGATACAACTGGATATAGAATAATACAGATTGGCTAAAGTTGAAATTTCATCGCATATCTGCTCATCAGGACTGAAGACTAAACAGCAGGAATAACACGCTAAAACTCTCTAATAAACAATTAGAAAGTTAACTTAATTAAAATATTGATTACTTTATATAAAGTAGAACATTCCGTTGAACAGCAATATTCAATAAAACACTATTTCAAAAACACTATATAGAACATTTAGTTTATTAAATACGTTACATATAACACTTTGTTCATACACAGGCCTACTCTATGTTGTGAACGTATTTTGTACCAGTTATTCATATGAACTATAAGAAACAGAAGTGGGAAGCAATTGGGAGGAGAATAGCCATAGGAACAAGTAAGATTTTGAGACTGATTTTCTGCTAATGGTCATCTATTTACCCTAATGAATCATATTGATGCTCATGAAGGAACTAAATGAAATATTCTCAAAACGTAATGTCTCAGTCTTTCTACCAAAACTATCAGAAACCTCGTCTTCTGTAACAATATCAAGGCTGACTGTATAGCATAGCGTCTTACCTCGACCATTATATAACATTTTTCATCTACTCAAATCTCAAACAAATTCCTATTGAAAATAGATGTAAAACTGAAAGATTCTATTTCATATAAGTTATTCACAGCTTCTTTAAAATGAGTACTTAGAATATTTCACTGGTTGAAAGAGGAATTGGCAATCAAAATCGATAGCGAATTTCTCACTTTCTATTTACAGACGACGAAGTCAGCGTTCTGGTTAGTTGAAATACAAAGTATGGCAGAACAGCTGAATACTAAAAGCAAGGATGTCAAAGTATACTACGGTAGAACAACTATATACGGAATGTAAATCTGTAGGACGAACATTGAACATGAAATGAACATATAAGTAAATATAAAATCTGTATTGAGGGTTTTTATTTTAGAAAGTCACATTAATAAAACATCTTTTTAAAATTAAATAACTCAACGAGAGTCAATTAAGAAGAACGCAAGCAGCAAAAGAGAAAGCGATATATAGGGAAGTACCTTAGGAATGCAAACTATTAGCAAGAAAAGTTCAGTTATAGAAAAAAGAAAGGAATATGTACCTTGAAGAACGACTTTCCACACAATGTGTTAATTTGTTATGATACAGAAATACAAGCCCTGTAAAAGGACTTAACAAAAGAAAGCTAAGTGCGTCACATGCGGAGGACTGGTTTATGCTTAAAATATAATTGAGATTTACGGAGATGTACTTGCATAGCAAGTGACCTGATCTGAGATCGTGTGCTGGAACGAAAACAATTGCAGTGTGGAAGGTGTTTATAAGCCATTTAAAAACACACAAAACCGTTAGATTCACTTCAACATTTAAATTTAATTTGCCAAAATATTTTCGAATTTGCCTTTTTTTATTTTTTGATCTCTTTATTTATTTATTTATTTATTTATTACACACATATACATATACAATACGTACATATATCTACACATATACTCATACGTGCATGCATGTACATACTCATACACTCACATACTCACACAACATACAACACATACACCCACAACACACACATACACACACGTACACACATACAACACGCATACATCTACACATACGTACATACGTATCAAACTATGTACGCTCATACGGTTATATAACAGAGAGTTCTTTGAAAAGCTACCTATAAAATGGATCCGGAATAAATAAACCCAAATAGTATTCTTTATTTTCAATAGTATTTGTTATTTCTTAAAATCTTCAACTGGAGTTGGGTTGACCATAAATAACAGGTGACAACTGATGTCCGAAAAAAATGACACATTCGGTTCCTAGTAATTGAGGATAAGAAAAAGCGCCCTCCACTCTCTCTCTCTCATAATTTCTCTCTTTGTCTCTCTTTCTCTCTTTGTCTCTCTTTCTCTCTTTGTCTCTCTTTCTTCCATACTCACTCTCTTTCACTTTTACTCACTCACTCTCTCTCATTTTCTCCTTCTCTCACTCCCTCTCACTCTCTCTCTCTCTCTCTCTCTACCACTCTCAATTTCTCACAAACGCGTATTGGAATGTTACTTTGTTAGAAACAAAATCAAGTGTTGTATTTCTTCATTTCCCACAGGAGGCTAAACACAGAGGGAACAAACAAAGACTGACAAAGGGATTAAGTCGATTACATCGACCCCAGTGCATAACTGGTAATTATTTAATCGACCCCGAAAGGATGAAAGGCAAATTCATCCTCGGTGGAATTTGAACTCAGAACGCAGACGAAATATCGCAAGGTAGTTCGCCCGGCATGCTAACGATTCTGCCAACTCAGCGCCCTACAACAGTGTAATATTACATTTGCTCCAAAGTTGTTAAGTTTAGGTGCACAGTTTGAATATCCTGGTTGACTTCTCTAATAAGAGAGATCAACGTTTATGTACATTGCAACCATCCCCTAGTGAACTGAACAATAACATAGTGATGGTTGGTGCAATTGCATGTGATATTACCTTGCTCAAAGGAATTTAAATCAGTGCTAAAGGTTAACTAAATATTTTTAGACAATATGCAACAAATTTGTATCACGAAGCGATACAAATTTGAAGCAAAGGGAAATAGGTTGCGTCTACCACCAAAAATGAGACGAGCAATACACATGCAATACATGCTGAAGAGGAAGAGGTGCTGCAAATGTACAGAGTCAGTGATAAGATCAAAGATTTTGAAGAAAAGACGTTGACAAACTAATTGAGTAACAGTCAACGCATTGAATATTTAACTAGACGGCAATAAACTAAAGTGAAACATTACGGGTGTGCGTGGTTCTAATGGTAGTATGAACAACAAAAACAATCAACAATATGCGTTTTCCCACCAAGAAACTTGCAAAAGAAATACAAAATCGAAAGGATAGGAAAAATCGAGATTCAGGTGATCCTCTTCACAAACGATTCTATCATACGTCTCTTGTATATCCACAGGTTATTCTTCTTTTTCGTGTATCCTTATAAAAGTTTCGGCACTCCATGGTTTTTCCCAAATGGAATTTGAAGCCTAATCGCCGCGATTACAACATAAGTCAGAAACTGATTGACAAATTCCATTCGCCAATACAACTTAGATCTTTTCCGTCAGATTTAGGGTAAAACGATGTTTTCCCTAAACATGCTGGAAAAATGCAGAAGAATTACTTCCACCTGGTATTGAAACTTGCAAAAGAAGCCTATAACAACTCTATAATGTTCATCAGCGAATGTCTAAAGCATTGATTTCTTTTTTACTGAGAACAAGAACTTCTATATCTTGGTGATAAAAAGTAAAGATATGCAGAAATTGTCACAATCATATGCTGTAAATTCAGAATCTAAACTACATCAGAGACATAATTTGCTGCTATTCTGTTTATGTAACGTTGAGTAGAATTCACCAGAAAACTTTCTAGGTGAACTTCTATATTCAAATGTAAGAGAAATCATATGATAAATATATAATTTTATACAACAAAAAAATAGTTTAAAGAAAGCTGACACAGTAGATTAATAGAGACTACTCCGATTAGATGTATTATACATTACCATTTTTAATCTAGTGCAATCTTGGTTCAGTAAATCCTATTGCTTGAGTAATGTTTCGTTCGGGGAAGATAACATTAGAAATTTCTGCAAAAGCAAAAAAAATATATATGTTAGCTATTTACCCTATATATACATGTATGTATGTTAGATTTAGGCACACACACACACACACACACACACACACACACACACACAC
>NC_068993.1:31296769-31299329 GCF_001194135.2 Octopus bimaculoides
TATATATATATATATATATATATATATATATACAAATCAATGAATCTCAAACAGTTTGATTTTCACATTTTATTATTTGCATCTTTTTTACAATTTTACAATACTGAAATAAACTAATACTTTCATGCGTTACGCAATCATCAGATTTATGTAGTGACAATCGTGTTCCATAGTTCACAACTGTGGAACACGACTGTCACTACATAAAACTGATGATTGCTTAATATTGTAAAATTGTAAAATTGTAAAAGTGTAAAAATTGCAAATAGTAAAACGTAAAAACCAGACTAAGTTGGAATTTAATATATTCTCCTATACACAATCATACAAACTCTTATATATATATATGTATATATTTATGGATATATATATATATATATATTCGTGTGTGTGTGTGTATTCGTGAGTATGTGTGTGTATGTATATTCATATGCATACATACATGCATATATACATATAGTAATACATATATACGTAGAGATACATAAATGTGCACAGTCTCACATTAGTAAAATATATACACACAACTGTGTGTGTGTGCGTGTGTGTGTGTGTGTACGTGTACGTGTGTGTGTACGTGAGTGTGTGCTTGTGTGTGTACGTGTGTATGTGTATGTGTGTGTGTGTGTGTATGCGTGTGTGTGTTTTATATCACAGTACTCAAAGCATTCTCATCGTTTATGAGTCTGGAGGCTAATGTATGTTGGTACATTTCTCTGTCAACAATAAGCATTGAAGCCTCACAAATATCACCCATCATTTACTTGAGTGAAAACAGAAAGAAAGCTTTCTAAACCACATAATGAAACAATATCTATCTTTAGAAATACTTTAATCATATTGACTTCAATCGAGCTTTTAAAGATTGGTTATTGTTATTCATAAAATGGATATTAAATGTAACCTCTTATGGATGTATGTATCTATGTATGCATCCATACGCACACACATACACGCACACATACACGTACACACACACACACACGTATACATGCACATTTGTATAGCCAGACGTAATGCAGACGTTTTGCAAACTAAAATTAAACGTTAAAATAAAACTAGTAATTTTCAATCTGTGTTTTATGGAGTTTTATATCTTTTCTTTAAATTCTATTTTAGTTTTTCTCTAACTCGTATTATTTGTTCAATTTAATTCCTAAGTTTTGAAATAAATATAAACTGAATGACTTCTTCGATTCTATAAATCGAGACTGACTCATTATATATATTTACTTACTTTAATAATTCTCCAATCCCACTTTCAAAGACAAATATTTTCATGCTTACCAAGCAATTCAATGTTCATAATTTCCTGAAATTCTATTCACACAACTTACAAAAGTCAAATGAATTTTGGAACCAGGCATTTTTATTTGTATTTTTCTTTTTATTTCGAGCATCATGCAATGTGTGGCAACCAGGTAAGCGCTCCTTCGTTGGCCCATTGTGTTTTCGAAGTTAAGTAATTGTGACATAAATCTCTGCCTTTGTATATGATACCTGGAACTTATCTACCAGTAGCATGTGAATGCGTCGGAAGAATACGCTCAGTATTTTTAGTACTATTTCAAGGAATGAATTATGGCACATACGGAAAAATACAAAACAAGTTAACGTGAGGATTTTTGTCCAAATACATGACACATCATTGGCCACCGAGCCAATGTGTCACGAACGCCCGATACGAAGACTTATACGAGTATATTTTATTCACTCAGTCATTTGATCCATTTACGCTCCTCTTGATTATGGGAGATGTATGATAGTCACAGTTGTCATTTTTATGTAAACTCTATGAGAAGTATAGCGGATGTTTGTCTAGACAAACAAACCAAGCATTTAAACTTAAATATATCAGAAAAAGTAGTTTCAGTTTGGGTCGCTTTCAGTTTAAATCCGACCTGCATTTTTCTTTTTCTTTTAAAGCGACTCTAGGTTTTGTTTGCTCAATCAATTGAATAATTTCAGTAATAAAATAATTGCTTCCATGACTAAACATAAGTTCCTGTTCAAATGTCATCAAGTTTAACTTTGCTATTCCTTTCTCTCGAATCGATAAGTACTTACCAAGTATTAGATAAAATCTCTCCCTCCCCCCCTCTCTCTCTCTCTCTTTCTCTCTCTCTCTCTCTCTCTCTCTCTCTCTCGAGAGAGAGAGAGAGAGAGAGAGTAGACGAATGTGTGGCACAACCCGGAAATAAAGAAGACATCAAAATGATACCGAATAAGAGCAAAACTGAGTTGATAGCCCCTACGGAGATATCCAGTTTACTCGTAATAATAACCGAAATCTCCCGCAGATTACACCCAAGCTCATCTTAAGACAAGCAGGTCATATTACATAATGTGATATTCTGTGTAGGGAATCCTTTGTTCAGCATACTCAATATCACCTGGAAAGGGTTAGGCAAACACATTGCATACACATACACGCGCACACACGCACGCGCGCGGACATACGCACGCACATACACTTATTCAGACGCATACACACGCATGCACATACACACGCACACACACACACACACACACACACAAACACACACACACACACACACAC
>NC_068993.1:31299914-31301322 GCF_001194135.2 Octopus bimaculoides
ATGCAGCATTTTTGAACTGTTCTATAAAAAGGGTCAATGTGAATTCTGCGACAGAGGTCTCTAAGTCAATATTCTCCAGTTGTGTGGCATCGTTCATTACTGCCTCACTACGAAAAATCGATGCATTTAAAAGCATTTAAAAGCTTACCAAGCTGCCATATATTTCTCTCCAAAGCTAGATAGGGAGGGCCCTAAGTGAATTTCTTTATGAGAGGAATAAATATACGATTTGGGTTAACTGGCTGATTTGAATAGATAATGTTTACTGTAGGTCAGGTGGACAGTACTTTTCACTTAAAAAAAAATATGCCCTCACCATCATGATTGTTCGCTTCGAAATGGTATTTCGATGATTAATGAATTGCGACACAATGTTAATCCCGTGCTAATACATTCAGTGCAACGTTAGAGGAGTAACGCCAAGTTTAAATTAAATTATGAATAGAGGTTGTGATAATCTAATAATGTTACAAGAAGGTTGAGCGCGATATTCTACAGTATAACAGTTGCACTCTACATGACCATTGTGATATAGTCTTTATCATTATTATTATTAGTCATTGTGGTAGTAAGGCAGTGAAGAATCGTTGGCACGCCGGGCAAAATGCCTAGCGGCATTTCGTCCATCCTTACGTTCCGAGCCCAGATTCCACCGATGTCGACTTACGCAATGCGGTCGTTTGAATCGACTTCCCCCTCTCCCAAAATGTCAGGCCTTATGCCTATAAAAGAAAGGATTGTCATTATTGTTGTTGTTGTTTTTGTTGTTGTTATTATTATTACTATTATTATTATTATTATTATTATTATTATTATTATTATCATTATTATTATTGTTATTATTTACTTTTGATTTGCATGTTTATTACAATCAGTCGACGAGACATACCCAGCGTCCTAGGCCGAGTGAAGGATAAGAGATGACTGAAAGAGATGACTGATAAGTATGACTGAAAGCTTGGGGAGGGCAAGTGGCAGGGGCAGGGGCAGTGGCGAAATATCTTTATGTAATACACTACAGATATCTAAATTGATAGGGTTGTTCCATAAAAACGCCTATAATGTCAAAATATAACGTTATATATATATATATATATATATATATACATATAAAGTAGTTGTATACTGCCAACTTAACGTGACAGTCCCAATAAGGGGATATACTACTGCTATTTAGCCCTAGGAAGCTAGACCGCTTCCTGTTGGCCTTGACACATTTCCTGTGTCCTTATCTTTGCAGTGGAAGACAAACTCCTCCACCCAGCCTAGCCTGCATTCAGGGACATGTTTCTGAGTCTTTGCTCGTCATCAGCCTGAAGTAGCACGACCAGCTGTTTGAAAAAGTCTGTTTACCTCTCGCTAAGATATACTGTTTCAGTGAAATACATTCACTGGTTATTTCTAATAT
>NC_068993.1:31301369-31302906 GCF_001194135.2 Octopus bimaculoides
GTGGGTGTGTGTGGGTGTGTGTGTGTATCATATTAATAATTTAATAAAAAATAAAGTAAAATGTACGGTTACTCACCAATAATGAATAATATTGATTTAAGACGATGATGATGATGGGAAGTTGCTGCCGTTGTTTCTTCATGGTGGTGAGGAGAGATTTTTATGTCTGCATAGCAGCATCGGTAGTATTTTTAAATTGGAGAGACCGAACCTTGCAATTCCTTTGCTGTCCTTATAAAGTCGGACAAATGTCCGATTGTCTGGCCCACATCATCCACCTCTTTCTCTTAATCTGGCAATTCCTCCTCCTCTTCGCAGGCAGACTTAGTTAACTCTAACAAATCGCCTTCTGTCAATGTTTCAGAGTGGGCATTGATGAGGTTGTTGACCTCATCTTGCGTGGTGTCGTCAAAACCTTCGCGATCAAGTACCTTTGCAAATTTCACCACATTGTTGACAGCAACGCGATGAATATCTTCAGGGGAGAAGCACGCGTAGTCCTGGACACACTCTGACCACACCTTCTTCTAGCGTGCGATGAGGGTTTGTTTTATCATGTCTTTAAGGGCAGCGTGGATGAATTACAGGCATGTTGCGATCGTGAAGTTACGCCAGTACTCCTTTAACTTGAAATTCTCGTCCTAATGCATTGCATCCACAAGTTGTTGGAGAGACTTCCGAGTGTAAAGTGGCTTGAAAGCACGGATCACGCCTTGATCCATAGGCTGGTTGAGGGTGGTAGTGTTAGCGGAGAGGAACTCGATTTGGAATCCCTCGTGATTCAAGTCCAAAGAGTGACCACCAGCATTATCCATAACAAGTAACACTTTGCATTCCGTGCATACGTTTTGGGGGTGTTCGTTGGTTTGAGGGATAAAGCATTTGTGGAACCAATTCAGCGTGAGGCTTTTGATAACCTAGGCATTGGGGTTGTACATCCAATGGACAGCAACAGGTTTTTATTCTTATTTTTGAAGGACCTCGTGTTCGCGGATTTGTTAGTAAGTCCTGGCTTCATCATGAAGTTAGCAACATTGCTCAACAAAATTAGCGTCACTCTGTCCTTCTCTGCCTTAAATTTTGGGGCCCTGGTTTCGTCTTTCATGGTGTACGTAGGTATCTTCTTCCAGAACAAGCTAGTCTTGAAAACCTGTTCCGGCTTGTATCCCTTGTACTCGATGATCTGCCTGAAGGTCTCAAGGTACTTCTCGGCGGTTTCTTTGTCGGCTGTTACTGTCTCTCCTAGCAGGGAAACACATTTTATTTTAAACAGTTTCCGAAAACAGTCAGACAATCCCTTACTAGCTTGAAAATCTTCGGGCTCCGGTGCTGTCAATGGTCTTGGTTGCGGTACTTCGATGTCTTCTGCTCCGTCTCTGTCGAACTCTTGGCACAATCTCCGCGCTTTCTCGCGGATGCTGTTACCACTCAAGAGGATGTTTTTCTTCTTGCAGTCACTGATCACAATGTCAAGGCAGATTCCACCGTCCATCTAAGTGTATGTATATACATGCATATATATATATATATATATATA
>NC_068993.1:31303954-31304805 GCF_001194135.2 Octopus bimaculoides
TATATATTGTTATGTCTCAAGCTACTGCTATCTAGCACCTTGGGATGATCTACTCAACCGCTAAGCGACTGCTAATCAAGAGTCATTCAACTTCTCTTCCACGGCTAGACTACCCCGATTTATATATCTTGGGCGCTCTTACTTCTTCGTTTGTGGGGAGGGGGGGGCGTCGACACAACATGTATATATATATATTTATCTATCTTTCTATCTGTCCATCTATCTATTTATCTATCTATCTATCAATCTATCTACTGTCTGTCTGTCTATCTGTCTGTCTGTATGTATGTATGTGTGTATATATATATGTGTGTGTGTGTTTGTGATGGACTCTCCCATAGTTAGACGACGTATGAGGGTGCAACAATTTCTTACTGAACAACCACACAGATGATTTGTTTATAGTGATCAGATGTTTGCGTAGGCATAAGCTCACTCACTCCATCAAATCGACGTTACCTGTACAGGGGCAACGGCTGCCAAATGTCAGCTGAGGAAATGATCGCTCAACGCCTGGTATGGGAATCAAACGCACGATCCCGCAATCGTGAGTACAACACCTTAACCACTGTATATATATATATATATTGAAAAAAAAGTCGTCAGAATTTTGTAAGAACTTTTTTCATTTATTTTATACATATATTAGCGCTTTCGTTCGTCTTTCGAGCTTGTCAAATATAATTCTGTGAAAATACAGAGATCTTGCTTATCTTATAAAATAGGTGTTTTGGGGGGATTTGCTTATAACAGAACATTGCTTTGTTTTGTCTTTTTTTTTTGTTTTTTGGGGGTGAGGCTTTGGAGACAATGGAAGATGTATAAGCAGATAGATAGATAGACAGGCAGAT
>NC_068993.1:31305254-31310410 GCF_001194135.2 Octopus bimaculoides
ATCCACATTTAGGGAATGGAGAAGATAAAACTCGATCTACTCGATTCCCCAATGCTGGATGTTTATTCGCATTTACAACATCCGCAGGCGCTAACGATGAGCTATTAAATAACCTTTTTACAGTTTATGGTAGTCTCAAAGGGGAAAAATTGACAACCTTCTGCGTCAGTAAACCACTATTGTCCGTGGCAATTGTTCTTTGTACATCTTGTACCGACTGCTTGAAGCTCACTAACTTCCTAGTCCTTGAACCTTGGGTCTTACTTTTGTTTATACGTATGTATATATACGTGTGTACTTTTTGTATCTGTGTTTGTACCCCACTACCGCTTGACAGCTGCTATTGGTGTTTACACGAGGAAAAGATACTGATAGAATAAATACTGGGGTTGATTCGTTCGACTATAAATTTTTCAAAGTGGTGCTCCAGCATGGCCACAGTCTAATGACTGAAACAAGCAAAACATAAAATATAGAACATACGTATACATAAACACACACACACACACACATATATATATATGACAAATGATAGAGACAGAAAATGGAATACATGTGTTCATATGTAAACCACAATAAACATGAAAGCATACACATAAGCATTTATCCATGTCTGTCAATTTCTCTCTCTCTCTATCTTTTTCTCTCTCTCTCTCTCTTTCTCTCTCTCTCTCTCTCTCTCTCTCTCTCTCTCTCTCTCTCTCTCTCTCTTTCTTTCTCTCTCTGCATATATATATATGTGTGTGTGTGTGTGTGTGTGTGTGTGTGTATGTGTGTGTCTGCATCTGTGTGTATGCACACACATACATAATACATACATATGTTAGTACACAAACGTATACTAACTTTCTGTATATTTAATATGTTTCGCTCAATGTATACTAAGAGAAGAAACATTGAGCGTAAAACTCTTTTATCATGTCTGTGCAATACTTGATCGACTGCTCTATTAACACCTCTCACTACCAGCGTGTACATCACATGCTGGTTACTATATATCTATATTCCTTTTTACCTTATCGGCTGTAATTACATTTACAGAACAGAGGGAATTAACATTAATGACTCTTGAAAAAGAACGCAATACATCCGAGTTAATGCATTTAATTGTATGGTATATTTCTTCCTACATATTTAGATATGTCTCAATGGTAACAAACTAGTAACATTCTACCGAAGTATTAGCATATTATTACTTTTATGCGGTGACTTGTACTTATTCCGAAGAGTAGGGTTATTGTGGCACTTATTACTATTGTGGTTTAGAAACGACTTTTATTTTCTTGAAAACAGTACAGTAATAAAACAGGCCACACGAACAAAGAAATCAATTAGCATTTATTGTAATGCATTCGGTCCTAAGATAGCAATAATAATAATAATAATAATAATAATAATAATAATAATAATAATAATAATAATAATAATAAGAAGAAGAAGAAGAAGAAGAAGAAGAAGAAGAAGAAGAAGAAGAAGAAGAAGAAGAAGAAGAACAACAACAACAACAACAACAACAACAAAGCAACAGCAACATAATAATAATAACAACAACAATAACAATAATAACCGGTGATAGCATAATTGCGCTGAAAATTGAATGGATGAAATAAAATGCAAGTAGTAAATACATGTACGCTAGTATCATTTCGGTATGGTGCTGGAATCATAAACTGGCAAATTAAAGAATTGATGAACATGGATACGAAGACACAGGAAATATAGACAGTGCACGGAGTATTCTATCCTAAGTACGACACTGATAGGTTTCCTTTGCAAAAGAAAGGGTGGGAGAGGTCTTATCAGTTGTCATGGATGTGTTTAAGCTGAGGAAACATCTTAGGGAAGCTTATAAAAATTGCTGTGGAACTATTGCTGAAACGTGAAGAAATCCAGCATCATCGAAATTGATAATTGTGCAAAGGAAGAAAACCATAAAGAGCAAAAGAACACGAAAAAAGAAACAGTATGGAAAAAAAAAAAAAGAATGTACTATCAATTCGCAAGAGATACGAACGCTGAGACAGATATAGAAGATCGGTGTTTATGGATGCGGAGGAGTAACATGAAGTTAGAATCAGAAGCGGTTATAAACGCAGCACAAGAATAAGCGTTACAGACGAACTATGTAAAGTGCAGAATTGACAAAACAACTTAGAGCAACGAATTCAGAATATGTGGTGAGAAAGTTGACACGGTATAACACGTTGTTGGTGAATGCCCGAAACTGCCACAACGCAAAAACTGAAGACGAAATGATAAATTGGCAACAAAGCTCCATTCAGAGCTCTGTGGAAATTACGGCCTGCAATGAGCAAAGACATGACATAACCGAAGTCCAGAAGAGTTATTGGGAACAACGACTGGAAAATTCTATCAGATGCAATGATTCTGTATGACCATAAGATCAGATATCGGAAACTTGACATTGTTGCAGTGAACAAAAACGGAATGATAACCGACATAGTATGCCCTGGTGGCAACAGGAGCAAAGAGAAGGAAGAAGAACTATGACGATATGAAGTGAGGAATACGAAGCTTATGGGCAATTAAGAGAGTAGACGTAATAACACTAGTAACTGGTGCGCTTCGAAGTATCAGTGCTCAACTACTAGCATGGCACAAAAAGACTGGTACAAATGTAAAGGTAGATCACCTACAAAAATCATCCCCGCAAGGTTCCTGAAGCACCATCACTAAGCAAGTGTCAGTTTAGAATGCTGATCATGGAAAGCTGACACTTTCCATCATGCCCAGCAAAATAATCTGAGTTTTCATCAAAATAATGACCATAATAGTCATCCTTAAACAGTCTTTATTCACGGACCTTTTGAGCGGGATGAGCCATTCGACCCGAACAAAATTCTAACTGGGACCCACCTTCAAGGCCATACGCTCTTCATCTTGGTATGAAGTCACCATGTAGCACATATATTGTTATGATGCATGTGCTTGGTGTTACCTTATCAGACGGATAATCATGATGGGTATATTGGGCTTCCTGTATTTGTACTCCAAGAAAGTGCTGTCCTCGAGTGAGTTTCTTGAAAGGTGGGTGAAAGTTGCAAAAAGGGCAAGAGTGGATGGTACCTCTCTAAGTGTAGACATGTGAGCCGGAGAGAAGGAATTGGAGAGAGCACTTGCTTCTGGGTTTTCATGTGATAGTAACTGTTGGATATAACCACACAAATCAGCAATGCTCGGACAGTGAACGAGATCACAATGATGATGATGATGATGATGATGACAAACACAATGCGTTAAGAAGTTTGTTTCCGACAATGTGGTTCTGGTTTTAGTCTAAATGCATCTCAAATTAAGCAATTGTTTTCTGCTACACCACAGGGTAACCAAAGACTTACGAGTCAATTTGGTTAGCTGAAAACGAAAGAAGAACAGTGTGCAGCTCTTCCACTGCTATTACATGATACCAATAGCCTCGAAATATGTTGTTCACAAGAACTCTGTCACGCAACATGAAAATAAAGAAACCGATAGCAAACGTAGTTAGGATAATGACAACGTGTCCTTACTATACAAACACTATGAAACGAAGAAATGTGCGCAGAACTTCATGCGACGCATACAGATCTCTGGATATATTCAGAAAGATAGGGTTCGAGTATACGGGGGTGCTAGAAAGATGTTAGATAACATTATATGTAATGAAACTAGTGGTGCCTGCCCTAGATATAGAAGCAAAGACTGAAATAGAATACAAAGAGCTTGTGACAAAGCAAACAGGGTAAACACGTGGTATAAAGCCGACAAATATCAAGGAGTGATGTTTGTAGAGGTCACGGCCCATGGAAACCTAGCCCGTAGATTTAGGAAAGCTCTGAAGGAGACCAAACTGAACATTAAGTTTGTTGAAAAGCCAGAGAACTCCATCAGATCATAACTATGTAGGACGTACCCCATTTGAGAATGTCATATGCACCAATGAAAACTGCATGGTATGTAGGATTAACCCTGGCATTAACTATAGAACTAGAAATGTAGTCTACAGCATAAGATGCATAGTCGGTGCTTGTAAAGACATGAATATAATATACATAGGGGAGAGATCTTAGAACGTTGCGGAAAAAACTAATTGAACATTTGAGACAACATGACGACAAAAAACAGACCTCCTCCATACTCGCTACGGACCAACATGGAGGCAACTTGTGTCAACTTGACATTCGCATTTTATCCAAGCACCCAAAAGACCCAACCTTCGGACAAATACAATCGTAGTCCTCATAAATGAAACATCTCCAGTACTAAATAGGAAATATACGTAGCAGGCAAACATGCCCCATACCCACAGTATATATTTATATACAGGTAGAATAGTTAGTGGGCTGTTATGTAGATGTATTTGGGTGCGAGTGTGTGTATATATGTATATGTATATGCATATGCACATGTATATAAGCAAATGGATATACAGATGGATAGATACATAAATAATATGAACAGACAGGCACACATACACACACATACGCAAATGAAGACTGAAACACATGACCATATACACACGCAGTTCACTTCACACGGGGACACATATGGAGACACACATCCACACATATGGAGATACACATCCATACATACAGACACAGTACATATTCACAAAACCCATACACACAGACGCACTCAGACACGCAAAAACAAGGAGACAGAGGTACACACACGTGCAATCACACACACACATAAAAACATACAAATTTGAACACAAAAACATACAAACATGAATATGCAGAATACATACATACAGACGTATACACATACAAATATATATACATATGCACGTACACACACATACACACATGCATACACACACTTACATGCATGCATACAAACATACATGCATACATACATACATACATACATACATAAATACATACATACATACATACATACTTACATACATGTGTATGCGCAGACACTGACTCACAATCATGCACACAAACAAACGTAAAGAACGTATCTCGGATAACGGACAGAGTCAACAACAATTGTAAAGGTTACAAGACACAACGAAAGTTTTAGAAAAATAAATACGTGAGTGGAAAGTTTACCGGTGAGTGTGTTAAATAATAAGGAACTAAAAGAGAATGTCTCTCCCGAGACACAACAATATATATATATATCTATATATATATATATATATATAT
>NC_068993.1:31311249-31314808 GCF_001194135.2 Octopus bimaculoides
ATATATATATATATATATATATATATACATACAAACATGGGGCAAGTACATTAATTAACCTATTGAGACTTAAATCTAATTAAACATAGTACAATGGAATATTCACAGAGCTAAAAGCCAACAAGCTTCTAGTTTCAGGCACTCTTCCAAAACAAGCATCCACTATGTTTGGTTCTATAAATTTTCCAAAACGTGGCTTGGAATTTATGACTAAATGAGGGAATCGCATCACAGAATTAATCTAAGGTATTTAAACTATATGATCTAAAGATAATGTATGATTCTCGTATAGATAAACTGCATCTATTCGAACTAGCATTACAAAGGCGTGGGGCACCGTAATTATGGACCAGGATAAAGAACAATCAGTGTTGCTATCTCTTAGGTAGTCTATATATGAGGCGAGTACGTAAAATAAAATTTCAATTCCCTTTATTCACACTTTTCTCCACATATACCTTACATGGATTCTATTTAGATGTATTTTTATGTATATTTATATATTTTAAAATATTCATATATGTCGATATGTATTAATATATACATACGCATTTTAAGTCGTATTCATAACTGTATGAGTGTTATAAAAAGTTGATTGCCTAATTTGAGTTTATATTTCAATTCTTATCTATTGTCTCGAGTTCGATCCAAGAACATCTTTCGTGAGAAAGAATAATACTATATCATATATATATATATATATATATATATATATATATATATATATATGCATATATATTGTTTTACTATAGTATACACACAGACCAATAATTGCATAGATCAGCATAATAGGATTAAATATACATGCCTTACTTTATCGTAATGCACATAAAATACATCTATATTCTAAATTAATCCTTCATCTCATTTCATTTCTTGACAAGTATACACTTAGCGAGCATAAGCTGAAGGAATTTATCGAAACTCTCTGTAGTATGAGGAACTGTAATATGAGGAACAATGTGCGATTAACCTACTTCTCAGTATCAACTATGTAGCTGGGTTAAATCCGAGACGAGCCCTACCCGTCTGATCTATCACTAGAAGCTAGTGCTAATACCCTTTCTAGCTCGCACGTCTACACGCGTCCGTCCACTCCCGCTGCTCGAAGCCAAAAACATCCACGCTGGTCCTCCTTCCGCCCACTTCCTCATTCACTCTGTCTCTTCCGGTAGGGCCCCTCAGCCATTGATGTCCCTGACCCATTTCTTCCAGTTCACTTCATCTCCTACTGCGATGTGCAGTGTGCCTTTGGAAGCTTGCCCCAGACTTCAACTCCTATCGGCACGATAGGCTCTCTCTTTTCCACAGCGTGTTGTGATGCTGTACACAAGTGTCATCTTACATACCTGAATATCGCTCTGTGTGGAACGAATTCCCCTACCCGTCCTGATCGGGGTGATATTTTGTACCAAAACACCGCTCCCAGTGGTGAGATGCGCCCTCTCTCCGCCATGGCTTTGTTCGTGCGGGCGTGTCTTTCCGCAATTCCAATTTCATTCGGCCTTTCACAGTCCATCAGCAATTCACCCACAGGGTCCTGTTCCAGAAATATCTCGTTCAGGATACTCGCAACATCATCCGCAGTATCTGTCTTCATTTCCCTCCGTATCGCCATCCGACACGGTCCGCAGTCGACTATCGAGAGTTACGTTCCCTGCCAGTAGAGTGTCACATCCACCGCGAATCTTCCCCAGTTGTGCTCTACTGATATGTTTTCCGGCTCGTGCACACCCAGAGCATAGTCGATGGATTGACGCCTATCACAGCTCCCAATCATATTTTGGATGCTCTGCCTAATAACGTCGGAGTCAACCTTCCTGTCAAGATACAGGATTCTACCCACGCCTATATGATGCATAGTATTCAATCGCCTTAGTTCTGAGCCACCTAGCCGACTCATTCCAGCTATCTTCCGGCACTGCCAAGCAGGCCTTTTTCACCCTGATTAGAATGCTTGCTGCTCCTTTGGTTCGAGACCTCCTTTCATCGGTGATCACTAATCCAAGTACAAGAGCTGAATCTATTCGGATTTCGATAGAGCGCAGCGCCTCTTCCCCTTCAGCACTGCAACCATTTCAGCCACGTCAATGTGACTGTAATCATCTGCTTCTTGGAGCCAGGATGCATCCTCCACTTCGACACCCTCGATTTCCAGGACTACCCCTATGGCTATGCTGTTCACATTTTACCATGTGATCCCGTTCTCCAATTTAAGCACATACAGATTCTTTTCACTGGGACTACGCTCTCCTGCATCACTGCCACCGTCCTTTCTCCCACTTTGTCTCCCCAACTTGCCCGATCGGCTCGTCTCATGACGTAGCTGCATGCTGTTCAAGGCCACCCAGCGATTGGATAGTGACCCACTTGTCTCCCACACATCGATAATAGTTCTTGTCTGCTGATGCTGAAACTCAGTTCCAGAATCTCATTTTGTTTCCTAAACACCAACACATCTGTCACTTTGAAACTTGAGCCCCAGTGCTGCTCCAACAATTGGCCCCGGTATTTGATAGTCAGCCCGATCTTCTTTAGGTCACCTACCAACTCTGCAGTAGACATTAGAGTCTTGTTTACCAGGATATCATCTATATAGAGACTGGTGGCTTTTTATCTTGTCCACCTTTCCCAGGATAGATTTGAGCACTGTTACTATGATCTTAAGTTCAGAATTCAGGCCGAAATCCAGCCTAGTCAAACAGTATATCTGGCACTTATATCTCACCAGCTGATACTTCTGCCCGCTGTTTTACGTCGGCAAGCAGGCTTAAGCGAAGAGTTCGGTCATCACCATCTCTTGCTGCTCAGCAACTGCTGCCCCTGCACCGATATGACGTCAAGGAAACCATTTAGGAAAGCCAACCGCGCTTTCTAGTCACTTTCGGGTAAAACCAGAAAACATGGCCAGTTTCCGGAACACCGGAACACACTCGCACACAAAACATACACCCATATACGACGGGATTCTTTCAGTTACCGTCTATACATAGATACATACATACATACATACATACATACGTACATACATACATGCACACACACACACACACACACACACACACACACATATATATATATATATTTTATTATATGTATTTATTTTCTCCTAATTAATACAAAACTCGGACAAAATAAATTGGTTAATAGATACCAGGGTAGCAAATATCACATAATAACTGTGGTGTAACTCCTGTTTATGAGGTAGAAACTCATTGATATTTTGGGTACTTCAGTATATATGAATTTAGTGAATGGAGTAAAACGCATATTTTAACTGCATACTTTTATTTCCAACATATGTTTCGAAGAATTACAATTTATACGATCCATAGGAATCGGCGATGTTAAAAATGTAATCTTCTCTTCAGGGAAATGCATGGGAACCAGCTTAAACGTAAAACATTATATATATAAGCAATGTTAATTCTCTAAATGAAGTATTAACAGTAACTGCACGATAAAGTGTAGTATATTGCCACTTAAGTGTGGCTGACCCCTAGGGGTGGATGTTACTGTTGCTTTTAGCCCCAGGAGGACATCTCCTCCAGCTGGCTTA
>NC_068993.1:31316725-31317412 GCF_001194135.2 Octopus bimaculoides
ATATATACTTTCCGACGCTACTCTATCTTTTTCTCTTCCTCTATCTTTTTCCCCCTCTCGTTCTTCCTCTTTACTACTACGTATCTCGCTTTACCCCTCTCGTTCTTCCTTTGTTACTACTACGTATCTCTTTTTTTTCCCTCGTACTTCCTCTCTTTCACTTGTCCTCTCTTTGCTCACCTATTCTCCTACTTCGTCCCTCTACCACTCTCTCTCTCTCTCTCTCTCTCTCTCTTCCCCTTACACCGGCATGGTCACATTCTTCTGGTCAATAATCCTTTTCTTCCTTGGCTATCGCCGAGCAAACACGCGAACTACTTCGTCCCTTTCAAGTTCGTGCCTCACAGCGTTCATACACACATAATTTTTCTCGTCTGGCCGTAAAGCCTTTTCTGTTTGTTTTCCTGTCATGGTTTTTGTCCGCCACTACATTCCTCCATGGCAAGATTTGATTTATGCATACAAATTTAATTTGCAGTCCATGGGAAGAGCCGTTTTAACGATGCGTCCTGCCCAGCTTTTCGAAACGCCGGTGTTAAAACGGTGGTAGCTGATGAAGTAGAATGTTCTCTATGTGGCTTGTGTGTTTTCTCGTCTACGTTTTGTTTGCAATGTCCTGTACCCAGATATGCACCTATACATACATGTGGATGTCGGTATGCACATACCTGTACGTATATATGCATA
>NC_068993.1:31317422-31318969 GCF_001194135.2 Octopus bimaculoides
TATATATATATATATATATATATATATATATATATACATATATATATACGCATACATACATAAACACACACATAAATACACACACACGTTCATACATGCATATATGCATCCTTACATACATACATAAATACACACATACATACATACATACATACATACATGCATACATACATACATACATACATACATACATACATACATATATATTGTAATTTGTGTGTACAAATACGCGTCACTTCTATGTTAGTTTAGAGCTCAAAATACATTGTCATTGTCCAGTCCGTGGAAGGTATATAAAAAAACAATTTTCAGGAACAATTACGGTTTATTGATATAGAAATTTGTAAATGTTTCCCATATCGAAAAGTTATTTCATTGTTCACGGTTAGCAACTCGGATTGTTGTGTATGCGAATAAAAAATTCAAATTTAGGGAATGGAGTTGGTGAAATCCAGGCTACATGTCTTTCCTAGCTAGCAGAACATCGGAAGTAGCAATTACCCAATCCAAGGATACTCCGCTAAATACTCATCAGGCCAAAGACTTTCGATCAAGTCTCCTGTGAGTTAACATGGGACCTCTTGACGACAATGTAACTTTCATTTAACTAAGGAATATTTGGCCTGATGAGTAGCTAGCGGAGTATCCCTTGCCGAGTAATTACTGTTTCCGAAGTTCTACTAGCTAGGGTTTTATCTACTTGATTGCCATATTATATTTTTAATTTCAGGCAAGCGCATTGTCTGTTTTTTTTTCATTTTGAGACTACACAGTAGTCTGTGAGAAAAACAGCACCATTCCGCAATTCAGTCTGCCAGAAGTTTGGAAACAATATGCTGTACTGCTTGGCATTCCCACCAGGAGCTCCAATACGAACATTTCATAGTGTTTGGGTGTCAATCTAAGGACAGCGCAATCTGAGGACATGCACCAAGTCATAGAAAGCAAACATACAATCAACATCATGGTTTCTGGAGTGATAACTAGTGATGGCGACGTTATGCTTCTATTCATCTTCCTACACGGCCTCAGACTCAACACGGAGGCCTACATTAATTTGTCTGGAGGAGATAGTAATGATCTGGGTCAAGGGGATGGCTGCTGGCGGATACTGTGTCTAGCAACAGGACTCTGCATCATTGTATACAAGCCAGAGACCCCAGTCATGGCTGTCAGACCACATCGTTCCTAACATCTGCCACCACATCACCCCTAACATCTGGCCTCCTAACTCTCCAGACTGCAACCCCATTGATTATTATGTGTGGGGTGCAGTTGAGCGAGTGAGAGACAAATGCCACTTCTTGTAACACCAAAGATGAACTGAAAGCAAGAATTATGGCAGCATTCACCAACTTAAACAAGCAGACTTTCCAGAAGACTTGCAGATTCCGAAGTCGTCTGGAGGTCGTGAATGACGCCAATGGCGATTTGACTGAATAAATTTACTCATTAGTATTTCAAGGTATTTATATGCAATTTTGGAAAATATATCTGTTAAAATGAGATGTCAGTGTTATTTTCATTAATGCGTAATTTAGACGGCA
>NC_068993.1:31318979-31324558 GCF_001194135.2 Octopus bimaculoides
GTGTGTGTGTGTGTGTGCATAGTTTTAAAGAAAAGAATCAAACTTCATGAAATCATCCATGAAGATCCACAGTCACATGTAGAAAAATTAACAAGTAAATACACGATAAATAAGAATAATATAATACAAAGTCTAAATCGTAAAATAATGATAATAAAATGACTACACGTGTTTCATAACCAAGTTTTCAAATAGAAAATAAAATATATTCAAATCGATTAAATCGATCGAAAATACATTCTGTTCAAAAATATAGCTAATATTCAGGTCTAAATATAACAATAATAATAATAATAATAATAATAATAATAATAATAATAATAATAATAATAATAATAATAATAATAATAATGATAATAATTATAATAATGTATATACCAACCAACAATAAATAAGAAATGAATGTATATAAAAATACTTATTACATTAAGATAGAAAAATGTTAAACAATATTATTAAAAATACATTTAATACTAATCATATCGAAAATTATAAACGCGACATAATTTACTTTACTTTTATTGTAACATAAACAAACAGAAATATTAAATGCAAATCTTATATTAACGAATCTTTCGTTTAAAATACAATTTAAACGATTATTTTCGATATGATTAGTATTAAATTTCTTTTTAATAATATTGTTTAACAATTTTCTGTTTTAATATAATAAGTATTTTTATATACATTCTTTTTATTATTATTATTATTATTATTATTATTATTATTATTATTATTATTATTATTATTATTATTATTATTATTATTATATTTTGCCCTGACGATTAGCTATATTTTTGAATAGAATTGATTTTCGATCGATTTAATCGATTTGAATATATTTTATTTTCTATTTGAAAACTTGGTTATGAAACACGTGTAGTCGTTTTATTATCATTATTTTATGATTTTTACTTTTGTATTATACTATACTTATTTATCATGTATTTGCTTATTGATTTTTCTATATGTGACTGTGGATGTTCATGGATGAGTTCATGAACGTTGGTTCTTTTCTCTAAAACTATATATTTATATACTGTGAAACTCAATTTCATTTTAATTTTTGATAAATTGAATTTAATTGTGTTTTTATCTGTAAATTTTGATTTTAATCCCTAATAATATTATCATTATTATACATATATAGATATGTGTGTTTGTGTGTGTGTGTGTGTGTGTGTGTGTGCGTACAGAGAGAGAAAGAGAGAGAGAGAGAGAGAGAGAGAGAGAGAGAGAGAGAGAGAGAGAGAGAGTGAGAGAATGAAATAGCAAAACATTTGGCATCACTGAAGAACCATCTTACGTAGATAGAGGATAAGAACATTATTCAGAGTAGCTGTGATAAAAAGATGTTTCCATAATAGCTAAGCTTGTGAAGCATGATATTGATTCAAGATTCCATATGCTTTGCATTCCATCATCGGAGAGAGAGATATTTTCATGTTTTCGTTACTGAGTAAAAGTTTTGGTATCTTCCTGTTTCAGTACCAGCTTCAACATCCACTCGTTTGCTTGTTGCAAGTATACAGTAAATCCCATGGGTGCAATTTGCAACAGGAGTTGAGATTGTATTAACCGCCGACTGCCTCCTTTTCTCGGGAGGTATATTCGGTTTTTGTCTGCTTTTGAGTGTGCATACAATGCGTTGTCGTCAGCTTTTGTACTATGACATCAGGTTTGTTGATTTCAGAGAGGGACAAGTTTATTCTTGCCTATTCGGTAGCATTCCTATCTTATCTTTTCTCTCTAACTTCAATAATTATAGTAATACACAAGGTAGATTGCGAGGGTAAATGCACGCGGGAAAAGTAACACCAATAAGCACACCACCTATGAAGAAACTACTGGCAAATCGGAACATAAGATCTGGTGTATAATCTCTTTTGCAATGCAAATAAGGACGAACTTAGCGAAGCAATTATTAAATATTGTAAATAGACACTTTGGTAAGAATAATAGGTATTCCAGTATTATAAATAGCAGGAAAATTAGGATAGGTTACAGTCTTACACATAATTTAGGGCGCATAATATCCTCTCTGAATAATAATAAATTAGAAATTTCCTACTCAAATAGAAACACATACTGTATGGTCGGCGATATTAATAGTAATAACAATAACCACGATCCCAGCCTTAGTAAAGAACACTCTCAGAGCCAAAATAACCACTTTAACCTTAATAGACTTGATCCTACTCCCACTAGGAGGCTCTCCCCCCACCCCGCAGAATAACCTATGTGACTTTTGGAACAGGAATAACTGTGTATTCCGTAACACCTGTAGAATTAAGGACGCTATCTATCAATGCACTGTCACCATTAAGTCTAGCAAACGGGGTTATATCGGTGCAACCTAAAATGAAATGAAATGTAGACTGGCCGCCCACCTGCATTCTTTTAGAAAGAGAGACTTAATCAATTCGATTGTTTTAAATATGTATATTTGGGACCTCAAATATAGTAACACGAGATTTACATTAAATTGGGAGATCTTCGCCGCTGCACCTTCGTATAATCGAAAAAAATAGAAAACGTCACCTTTGCATAAATGAGATGTTTAAATTCTAACTGCACGAATTTCGTTATAGAACCTGAGAGTTGAGCGTGGTATAGCTTACCTGCATGAAGATAGGTCTACTTTCGATAGATATAAATAACACTAGAAATATTCATACTACTCCATAATTAGCACTTATAACCTCACAACTTATAATTAGTAGCCTCTGTTAGTTTAATGTACGTTATAAATCTAACCCTTTATTTTTCGTTTTGCTTAGTATAGTCTCATGTATGCAGTCTAATAAAGCCTCTTTACCCCTTTTTCTAAGTCTTATATGTTACCACCCACCCTGATCTATTTCCTACTTCTTATAATTATTAACTTTAGATATATTTACATTACCCCATATTAGTACATATAATTCCACAGCATACAAATAGGAGCCCATATTAGTTTAATGGAGGTTTTACATCTTACTCCTTTTATATGTTACTTAAGTTTTTTCCGTTAACTCAGGTTTGACCTTTGATGTTTATGTTAGTATTTTTATTATTTAGAGCTTTTTGAAAACTTCTTTTTTTAATACCCTGACCCCACTTCTAACTGTACCCTCCCGCTAATAATTTGTAGTTTTCCATAGTCCTTTAATAGCTTACTCTCACACCTACGCTCTTTGAGCCCTGATGGTAAATAACCATGTGCACTTAATATATTGGGCTTCTAGACTTTTTGTCTAAGCCATGTTTTCTTTCCTTCTCGTTCCTTTTGTTTATATTGTATACTCTTGTTTTATATTGTATACTCTTGTTTTTCACTCTGATGAAGGTCTGTTGCCTTAATCCGAATGCTCTATGAAGATGGAGAATGTTATTTTTGCATTTATGTATAGACTGCATTCTGGTATTTTGATCAGAAACAGCTGTTAGATTTGTTATGCCTTGCATTGCATCAATAAATATGCTTTAAAGTATGGTCCCATCGATGCACTGGTTAATCTATGTTTTTCTCCATTTTCTGATTATTTGTATTATAAGTATAATATAATGTAAAGGAATGCAATATTGAACAAAATAAGCAACAAAGGAGGGAATATTACTTCCCACCAAAGTTCATCGGCGGAAAAATAACCAACACTGCTACAGCTGCTGCAGCTACTACCACGAGCATCATCAACAGTAGCACTAACAGTTGTAGCATCAATAACAACACCATCAACACTGCACTCACTGCTGTCGACACCAGTATAATAAATCATTTTGCTGGTTAAACCGCAACAATATTATAAATGCTTTAGTGGGAATGAATTGTTTGGTCATATTTCTTATGCCGGAGACAGTCACAGAAATAAAACCAACCTTCCATACGTCACACTACTATGGCACATGAAGGGCTGGTGAGTTTTCATACAGCAAGTAAAAAGAAAAGTTGGTGGTTATATGGAACTATGGATGTCTGTACTTCTTTGAAAAGGGAATTAAACAAAACAATAATAATAATAAATAGCAAGAGAAGAAATATTTTAGATTAGGAATATATATACGAATATTATCAGGGAACAGTGGTATATGTGTGGTTGCAAGAAACGTGCATTTTAGAAGTGGCATAAACATATTTTTAATGCCTTCGAGAGATCTTTAATTTAGACTACATTTCCACTACCAGCCTACACATACACACAGATGAACTTATCGGAGGCAACACAATTACAGATGATGATAATCACTGAGGTGATCATCTACGACGACATTCATTTGAGGATTAAGAATATGATAACACTTGTTGAGTTTGGGAACAGTTTAGGTTGGGGTTAGGGTAGCAGCAGCCGCCACATAAAATGAGCCGAATATTTGTTTGCTTCTATGCGTGAAAGTTTCATCGATTTATCTAAGTATTATAGTTTTGTCGACTAAATATTTATAACAACCCTGTATTGGTATTTAGTTATCAATTCCTGCTGTTAACCATGTAACATTATGCAAATTTGCTTTACGCAAATTAACTAGTTGGTTTACATTATTCATTAGAAGATGTCTTTCCTACAGTACGGTGTACACAAACGACGTAAATTATTCTTGATAAACCTTGAATTAAGACAAGGCTATTCTCATTAATCCTCACTTCTAGCAGGCAAAGATTATGTGGCTTATCCACGATTTATATTTACACAACAATAGTAAATATGTTTATTTAAATGTATCATAGAATAGACACACAAACACAACCATATTTATGAGTATATGTGTATAGATGTGTGTGTATGCATACATTCGTGCATGTGTGTACGCAGGCATTCATGTATGTGTGTATGTATCTGTCCTTATACTACCAACATAACTTATCGAATGATGTATTTCATAGGAATTCGACATTCTTTCAAGAAGAAATAACAAAGATATCTATGGAACTGTTGTTACAATCTTGATTTTACGCTAAAACCCGATCCATCACAAAGTTTATTGCACGTCATTGAGAATCACAATGAATTCACGCAATAACTTTTCTATTCCTTCACAAATTAACGAGTTTTTTTACGGACGATATCTTTCAACACATATCATTTCTAAGCATATGCCGTTAACAACACAGAATGTGTCTTTATTATGAACAGGCGATACAAAATATAAAGCTGCATATAAGTAGTGTTTTGTGAACTTGAATTGTTGATTATCATATATTATACATAGCTGCTACTATATAACGTGTATTTGTGTGTGCGTGTATGTGTGTGTGTATGTGTGCGCTTGTGTGACAGAGTGACCGCGCGTATAAACATGCGAGTGTATATATATATATATATGCATCTCTCCCTCTCGTTTTGTATATATATACATATATTTGAAAAGATTTGTAAATGTACCACACGAGTAAGTAGATATTAAAGACAAATAAAAATGAAAATGCCACTTAAAAAAAAATTTTTGGGGGTGTTTTAATTAATTTAGTTTACATGTTTCGGTTTTTTTAAAAAAAACCTTATCAAAAATGAGTATAAAATATGTCAGAAGAGAAGAGGGCTATTAATAAAATAAAACTGGAATTAAAATTAAGAATGACATTCATAGTTTACTGTTATTTC
>NC_068993.1:31336885-31339283 GCF_001194135.2 Octopus bimaculoides
TCTAGGTTGCCTCACATGAAATATCGCATTTAAAAATGGAAACATTAAAATTGATATTTAAGTTTTAGAATATATATTTAATCAAATTATTTATGACCTCCATCCACGTTTCTCTAAGGCATATATTCCGACTTCAAAGAATTCGTCATCTTGCTTCAATTGTCTCTTCTTTATTTAAGAATGTTTTATTGTGTATAGGAAGCTCGAAGTGTTTAAATATGCAGTAATCAGTAGGAGAGATATGAGGAGAATAAGGAGGATGTGCCAAAATTTCATAATTCAGGCTTTGCAACATGTGGACCATAGACTGAAGCAAATTTGAGCCATCTCTATTCACTCATCTGGGATACTTCCTTTATAATTTTTCATGTATGCAATCAATTTCCTGACAATAGGATGTTGCTGTTACAGTTTTTCCCTGTTGCGAAAAAGATGGTATAAACACACGCCAGAAAACGTCACAGAAAACGAGAAACCAAACATACTCTGGGATATGCCAATACACACAGATAGAGAAATTAAGGCAAATAGACAAGATATAGTTGTCAAAGATCATGAAGAAAAAAATGCTTTCTAATTGATGTATCAATACCAGCAGATGACAACGTTTCTCTAAAAGAAATGGAAAAACTTTCAAAATACAAAGACCTGGAAATAGAGGTAACTCGAATGTGGAATCTAAAAACAGAAACAATTCCTATCATAGTAGGTGCCTTATGTATAATAAAAAATATTCGGACAAATACATAACAAAAACACCAGGACTTAAAAATATATATAACATACAGAAAATTGCACTACTGGGCACTGCACACATCCTACGCAAAACACTTTCAATACAGAAACCATAAGAACATCACAGCAAACCACAGCACATACCCAAGGCACACAGAGCTGCGCTCGGTAGTGAAGTGAAATCACGTTATAAAAATAAAACTACTGAACAATAATAATCATAATAATAATAATCTTAGGATGGAATTTATAAGAATCTCAGGAATGCGGACTGTGGTCTTAAATATCATGTGATTAGTGAAAACGCGCGTACCAATGCATCAGATATTTATAAATTTTTATCCGAAGATTATTGTTATCGTGTATATATATACTACAACATTTGTCTGTGTTCGGAATGTCTCTGCAGGGGTCCAACCGGATTCTCGCCTTCGCCGTGAACGATATTTAATCTCCTTTCGTTCCTTTGCGTCTTTTGTTCTTAACTCGCTACCGCTCTTCATCTGACAACACCCCAAATAGTTTCCCATACACCTGGATACCACCTACCTCAGTACCCTCACCAAACACACACCACTATACAAACACCCATACACACCATCACACACACCCGCAAGCATCTTTCCACTCGACACACACTAGCACCTAACACTTCTCAGCACCCACACCACACACCATTATCTACACATCCGCATACCATTATCTACACACCTACAAACACTCTTCAATAGCATCACCACATATACCACTCATCATGCACACTCCCACTCCCACTCCAACTCATGCACATAATGCCTGAACAGTTAATATACATACACACCCAGCACGCATTAACACAAGCAACACGCATGAACAGACGCAACACGCGTAGACACAGATAACTTTGCCCACAAACATACACAATACACATGCACACTATATGTATACAGACACATATACATACACACACCACCTGAACAAGCACACATCAACTGCTAAACACAAGTATTTGCACACACACGCTCGAACACACGTTAGCCTAACACCTATACACACGCCTATAATCATACTCACACATATACACACATCCATACGCGTGCACACACACACACACAAATACACAACACGCATATCACTCCACACAACACATATACTAGGTCACTTGTACACTTACACACACCTAAGCAATGCGTTTGTATACACACACGATAACCGGACACTTACACACATCCATACACTCAAACACATACATGCCAGCACAAGTAACGTATATCACTGCTCATAATGTACGCACTGGGTCACTTACACACAGGTTTACATAAACACAGGTTCACATTTTTTAGCTTATCCACACATACACATTCACACACTACCCTCCATTCATACATACATACATACTCACACACACGATTCTTACAAACGACACAAGAGAGTAAATTCGTTCGACCGGGTCACCGGCATTATCTTCCTTTCATTCAGCTTCTTCTGGCTATTTCATCACGTTGCATTATCTGCACATTATTTTTCTCTCTTTGTTTTTTTTTATTACTATTATTCTCTCTGCTTTTCCCCCTCTTAATCATTTCTGCCGGAGAGCGTAGGTTCGAAACGTACAAGGCTTTCCCATTCTTCCTCAGTGAAATTTATATACTTGCTTATTGTTCCTACAACTGTCTAGTGTGTG
>NC_068993.1:31340235-31341192 GCF_001194135.2 Octopus bimaculoides
ATATATATATATACATATATATATATGCGTGTGTGTGTGTATACTTTAAGTTACATGGAATTCTATATTCAAAAAGCGGGTGTTATCCAATGTCTTTAACATGGCATTTTTCTAGATTTATGAGCACATCTCTTACTCGTCACTGAAAACAATGTAGTTTTTCTCTCTTTCTTTTAAAAACTCCAATACCAATAAAGATGTTCGTTTGTAGAGAAAGGGAAAAGCACTTATATTTAAACACCTTAACAACAAAGAACCACTTTCCCAGAGTTTTCTAATAAAACCAACCACAGAAATCTCGACAGAATTTGAATTTCTTTGGAAACAAAAAATTATCCAAAACTTTGTACATAACACCTTGGTGCTTGTTGCCTAGTCATCCAGAACAGATCTTTTCCTTATCGTTATTAATCATATTAAAAATTTCTTATGAAATAATATTGGTTTTAATATCTACTTTCGAAACTATATTGAAAGCACTCAATATCTTTGGAATGTGTTGAAAGTTCACGTCAGTTTCAAAAACCATATTTACTTAATATTTCAATGCTGTTGTAATCAAGAAAATTTAACTGTATTGTCACACGATGTTAAGATAACCATTACACGGCAACTTCGACATATGTCTTTAACTCTATCCTGGGTCAACCAACGCCTTATAAGTGAATTTGGTTGACGCACCCTCTTCAGAAATTACTTATATATCAGTGTGTGTGTGTGTGTGTGTGTGTGCGTGCGCGCGCGAGAGAGAGAGAGTGTTTGTGTGCGCATGAGTGTGTGTATTTGTGTGTGAGGGAATGTGTGTGTATGTGTGCGAGCCTATGTATGTGTATATGTGTGTGCGTGTATATGTAAATGTGTGTGTGATAGTTTGTGAGTATGTGTATGTGATAGTTTGTGAGTATATGTGCGTGCGTGTGTGTGTGTGCGTGTGTGTGTGTGCGTGTGTGTGTGTGC
>NC_068993.1:31341202-31347790 GCF_001194135.2 Octopus bimaculoides
ATAGTTTGTGAGTATATGTGCGTGCGTGTGTGTGTGTGCGTGTGTGTGTGTGCGTGTGTGTGTGTGCGTGTGTGTGCGTTTGTCGTTTCCCGCTTCGCAACCGACTTTACTTTGTTTACATCTTATAACTTACGTGGTTCAGTGAAAAAGTGACCGTCAGGATAAATATTAGGACTCCAGTATACTGCAGATCAATTACTGAGACTTGTAAGATACAAATATCTTTTGTAAACTGTTGTCTCAAGCTACTGCTATCTAGCACCTTTGGATGATCTCTACTCAAACGCTACTCGACTGCTACTCAACAACTACTCAACAGCCCTACCACGGCCAGACTACATCTATTTATATGTCTTGGGTGATCTTACTTCTTCGCTTGGGGACGTCGACACAACATAAACATATATTGATAATTACTCTCCTCTTCAATAGAAAAAAGTTTTATTTTATTCCTGGAAATGTAATAATAGCCATTATCTGTCAGGACCTCATTTTCTTTTAAGCAACATTTTCCACACAACCTGACATCCATTAAATGTTCGTCTGGCCTGCTAACATTTATCAACGAAATATAGGTAGATTAACAACCTAATATCTTAAAACTCCAAGAACTCGAAACATGATATAGTCCTAAATAGGTCTAAATGATGGGTTGGTCACTGCCGGAATAACTTTGATCATAGCACTGGTGGATCACAACTGGCCTGGGTTTAAACAGCAAATATTTCACTTCCTGGTCCCGTATTTTCAACTAAGACTTCAATATCAAGCTATACTTTCGCAAAGATATTTTTCATTCAGTGCTAATAACTTGGTGACATGATCAAGTTATCGATACATAGCTCGTTGCATACCTACCAATAAGATCAATTTCAATAATTATTATTCACTTTCTTTGGAGCTGACAAACAAGATAAGAAGATTTGAAATTATTCATTTTTCACTAATATCTCACTCTATACAATAGTACGGTAAATCTTTTCTTAATCTGCCACACGGTCACTGCCATAGAAACAATATTTACAACTCTTCTTCTTTGACTTGTCCTAGATTATCTACAGATATTAAATGCAATTGCTTGAGCTTTCGTCGATCCTACGCAACCAGCTACATCGATAAGTCTGATAAATATGTCTTCGTGTTTCATCTGACAACAATTGTAACCTAAGTAAGCAGATACAGAAGGTAGAAAGAATTACTTTTCATATCTGTATTATTGCTATGATACACTTATAGTCAATATTCTCCTTTGTTCAGTTTCACTTTATTCATGAACTTTATAATCAGATCAGTCATTTCATCTAGATCTGATTAAATGCTTCATTTTTGGAGACAGCAAACTATTGTTGCTTATTATCTTCTATCGCTACTAATAAGATAGATGGAGAACAAAACTACCGAACAAAGTGACCAGATCCAAACGACGAATGGATAGAAAACAAAAACGAACCTATTGATAAGTTAATTATCATGCAATTTATCCTATAGAAATGAACTGAGATTTATTCCAAATTGACATTTGTGATGTGGTGCATAACTTTCTTTTCATCCGTGCTCTACATACATACATACATATATACATACATACATACATACATACATACATACATATACATTAACACACACACATACACAAATATTGATTCCATCAAGTGAGGTTCATGGATTTTGCAGATGAGATTAAATAAGAGATAGTAGAAATGATGATGTTCCTGCATTTGAAAAAAACAGTTTTGATGTTATTAAAACAGATAGGATTCAGCCATTAAAGAAATTTATATATCAGGTGCGGGATATCACTTGCACTTTGTTTTATGTTACCTTCATCGCTTATCTGAAACGAGTCAATTTCTGGCGTATGGATTTTGAATGTTAGAGGCTTTGGCAATCATGGATATGAATGATGTTGAACATAGCAAATAATAATTTTCTTGCTTTAAAAGTGTTAAACGTTATATCAATAAGGTCTAAAAGAGAAGTCATCATAAATATTGATTAGTGACATTATAGCGAGGTTTTGAATATTTAAGCAGAAAGTATAATCGATCGCAACGAAACCAGCGCATGGTTAACGATTATTTTTATTGGTCTGAAGTGATGAAAGATCTTAAATCTCTTTGAGATACCTATCTGATACGAAATGTTACAGTTAGTGCTGTTCAATGTTTATATATGCATATTATAAATGTAAGACTCATCAATATTTTATATTCAACAATTTTTTTCATATTTCCTTATTCCTTATATGTTTGATTGTAAAAATAGCGTTACTAAAACCATTAGTTCATTGAAGTTTTACGACTTTCCGGCATCATCAAGATGAAGTGTTAGTAGTAATGATGCACATTTTGCTGCAGGTTACATGAATCTTGAGAATACAGCGATTACGTCCTGGCAGATTTCATGAGTATTCCATACGTAAAGTAGCTGTGTGTTGATATTCCTTTGTAATTTACTATTATTGAAATTTCCATAATTATTCTTCTTATTTGTGTTTTTATGGAATTCTACGAGAAAGAGTTATACTTGTGTGACCAAAGAACATTTTAAGTTATGAAGGTTACAACATGCTATTTTGTTTGTCTGGAGTATATTCAGAGATGTGTTACCCTGAGGTTTCTTGTTGTGGAAATGTTCAATTCTGTTGCTTTATTTTTCTAAATTATTCCATAACTTTGAGGTATTGTGTGATGATAGATGAATATTTATAATATAGTCAGCCATTTTGTAACTACTAGAGTGTATCTGCGTTTTGTAGAACAGGATATATGTAGTGCATGTTTTATATTTAGTGTGTAGCTATATTGGTCATATCAGTTTGGAAAGACTTGTTTTTGTATTGTTCTATGATCAGGTCTTCCAATTTATTAAGTTAGTCATTAATAACTAGTCTTTGTTGGAAATATTACATAGCGGGGGCACTATACATGCATACGTAATCATAGTTTTGTGTTTTGTAAATACTGGTGCTGCACATGTATTATTGTGAAGTAGCATGACCTAGCTGTTGGAGTGTGCGCTCATGGTGCAAGATTCTGCTTTCACTTCCTGAATCAGGTGATGCATTGTGAACTCGAGGAAAACACTTAAATTTATGTTGCTCCAGTTCACTCATATGGTAAAAATGAGAAATCCAACGACGGAGTGGTGTCTCGTCCATGAAACATATAAGCCACAGAATCCGGGAGACTATGGCTCGGGAAGAACCTTTGAGCCTCTTGATACCTATTATTCCTTATTCCTACGTTTTTTTTCGGAAGATGAAATTGCATGTTGATCAGAATATATTATGCTACAACTACAATGCACGGTAATTATAAGGATGGAATTATTTATCTTCGTCATCTGTTATGACTGATATTCCTAGCCACATTAAGTATACATAAATGTACAATATACGTATATGACTGCCAGTATAAACCGACAAAATACTTAGAGAGTCACATCGATTCTGAGGATGGTGCCACCGTGATGGTCTTGGTACGTTAATGGACTAATACATTTTAGTAGGCCTCTATTTCTACTTAAACATATAATTTTTAAAGAGAAGCTGCGCTTTCTGTGCTCATGCAAGCACACATGTACGTAATATAATAAATGTGCATGTATGTATGCGTGTGTACGTGTATGAGTGCGTGTGCGTGCGTGTGTATGTTTGTGAGTATGGAGAGTGCTTATTTCACAGAAATTGATCCGATCAAAGTTGAGTATTTCCGTACTCAAAACAAAATGCGAATGCAGTTTCCCATATTTTATTTAGTAGTTCACACTGCAACGCGCGCGCGCGCACACACGCACACACACACACACGCACACACACATTCACACATAAATCACACACACACACACGCATATCGCTTACACTCACAGAAAGTAATTTAAATGTAAATGTAGTCAGCTTACAATTTGCAATTCTACCCTGTACGAAGTACCAGGCCGAGTCGTAAGTTTTTTCAAATTTACACTAATGATTTTTGGCAACTTTTATCTCCATGATATATCACTTATTTGATGCAACTTGCTGAATTATTTATTCTTATTTTCATATATAACTGATAAATACTAATTACTGATTCTTTATCTTGCTACTTTGATAATGAGTGGCGACTTTACGCTATCTGTGGGAAAAAGGAACTCAGTGCAAGGTCAGCGGCAAAAGCTGTTATTAAAGTGGGAAGCTGGTGAATTGTCGATGAACGTATGCACAAAACCGTTTCAGATGTTGCAAAGGTGACACCAGCCCCGAAGACAAATCAAGGTCAAGGAAACCTACTATTGTAGAAGATGAGGCCTTGCACAAGCACTCGTATGTTGTTGGCAGAAGTTAGCTCTTTATAAAGCAGCATCACTAGACGAATCTATAAGCTCAGACTTCTGAACAGAAGCTGTCCAGAAGTTCCTCATGAACTGACCAATGACTAAGCTCAACAACATGAGAACATTTGCAAACAACTGTTTGCAAATCCACGAGATAATTTCTTCGATGTATTTTTGTAATCCAAATAAGAGAAGTCAGGGGCTTCTTTCCGGCCAAGCTACTGAACCTATTTATCTTTTCCGAGCCATCGCTCATTTCCTCCAAGGTCAGAGGTTCTACAATGTAGACGATGTTTCAAATGGGTGCAGAATAGTTTGGAGCACTAAACCAATCAAATGGTACAGGCATAGAATTAAGATTCTGACAAGGATGGCAACAGACAGTAGAATGTGACTGGATATATTTTGATGAATAAACACTAGGACTATTATTTAAAACTCTAAATATGAGAAACTTTTGACGCAGTCATTTAAACAACTGTAAATACATCTTGCTATATTTTTTGCACATTGCTTTCTGCGGCAGAAACTTTATAAATTGTAAGCTATCTACATGAAATTCTCATAGATTTTCGAACGCAAGCTATTTTTCCATTGCACCCCCCCACACACACACACACACATACACGCACTAATACACACACATACACTCATACACACACACACCACACCACACCACACGTACACCGACACACCACACATACATGCGCACACACACACACAAATGCACACACGCACACATACAATAATGATACAAAATTGAGGAATTTATTTACAAATCATATAGGTAACTTTGATATTTTTAATTACAATCTCTGCTCAAACATGGTAAATTCGAGCTCCTCCGGTACATGTAACAATATGGATAGCAATACTTCTAAATGTTCATGCTCACTTTAGCACACCAAATTACCCGTTACCAATTTAATTGTAATGACTTCATTGACAATGATGGTGGATTTGGACGGGGTAATAGTATGAGCAACATCTTCGGTACAATTAGTATTGCAATTTGTCATAGTGCAGGGGCTACTGCCTACAAATGTAATAACTTTTTTTTTCCTAAGCATAGCAATAGGGATTGTGAAAATAATCCTAGTTATGATAATGATATGATGAATGGCGGAACCAATAACCGCAGTACTAATTTAAATTTTAACATCCAGTCTTGGTGTACAGATATTATCACTAGCCTTTGGAACTATGCTTTTAGGAGGAACGCCAATATGTGTCACTGTACAAGGTCGGTTGAGTGGCTTCTGAAAATATACGTTCAATAATATAGTTTACAATTGTTCGGTCTTAACATCCGGTAAAATATATGGTTACATCGGAACGTTTTCAAACACATTCAAGGTCAGATTACGTGCTTATTCACATAATTTTAGAACAGAGTAAAGTTAAACTGATATGGAAACTTTAAAAAAAGACTTAGGAAACAAACGGTCACTTGGTCAATATTTAGATGTGCCAGGCCACATATGGGAGGCAGTGCCTGTTGCACATTAATCTGAACTGAGGTGCTTGCTATAATGAACTGTAGGGGGATCTCTCACAGACATATTCGATGAGATTTGTTATGAGATGTCCGCATTTTATAAAGAGAACTTTTCTATATAATATCTATTAAATAACCCGATTACCAGTGTCACTGAAGAGCAGTTATTACGGTTTTTCGCTTTAATCTTTTCCCTTAAACTTTCTTTCTTTAACTATTCTCCTCATTAACCAATGGATTAGCGAGTGGACAATAGGAACAGTTATACATCTTTTTCGGCACGCTGATCTATAGATATATGCTAGTTATGTATTTACTGTTTACCGCGAAACTAACATATGTCTTTGTACATAGGATTATATCTTTTACTGTTGTACGTGAACTACTTTAATAATTTACAGTTTACCTATTACTCTTGTCATTACCTAATGTTAGTAATTACATTTTTTTTCTAATTTCATTTCCCTGACATTATCTAATGCTTCTAATTGCATTTATGCAGATATAGTTATCGGTTTCACATTGTATCGTGTTTGTATATTGACATAGTATAGGACTTATTAGGCGTACTTGTGTAAACGATAAATACACCATAATATTTGCAAATAAAAAAATTGAATTCGCTTAGGTAACTCTAAATGATATGTGTGTGTGAGTGTGTGTGTGTGTGTGTGTGTGTGTGTATGTGTGTTTTTATGCTTGTATGTAGAGGTGTTAGCTCTAATATTTTTCCTATATGCATGTATACATTTATACGTGTTTATACATATATA
>NC_068993.1:31347941-31353253 GCF_001194135.2 Octopus bimaculoides
ATATACGTGTATACACACACAAACATAATGTTAGTGCAGGTGTCTTTGTATTATTGCGGGTACATGCATGAGAGTACATATACTCTTAACATTTTTATGTATGCATATATATATATATATATATAAATATATATATATATATACGGATGAATATGGTACTTAAGTTGAGACACTAGAATTTTGTACGGTATTATCCATATAATTTCAAAGTAAGGTGATAAAATCAAACTAGCAACAAGGATATCCAGAGTTAATGCAGTACGATCGTTTCACGCAACTCCATTTAATTGAACAATGCAATCATTACATTAATTTAAAATGCAGAGCAAACCTCAGCTGCACAAAGACATACAATTTAATTAAATTAGAACAGCTGGACACATTAGTATAATTATACCTAAAATATCCAAGAAGTTAAGGAGATAGACAAAGAACATGCTGGCTTCACTCCAGCACAGAAGTTACTAAGTTATCAAGGATATGTACATTGTTACAGACTTTGCCTGTCACTGAGTTTTTGTTTTTGTGGGGTCAGTTTTAATTTATAGATTAGTTTATCAAATCCTTGTATATCTAAGGCTGAGAGAACAAAGGCAATATCTGTTAGGGGTTGGGCTGAGGGAGCAGACAGAAATCATAGTTGGTATTGTCATAAAAATCAACATTTATTAGAAGCAATATCATGAGGTTTGGTAAAGGAAAACTTAAAACAAGATGTTAGCTGACAACCTTAATAATACTAATATTAATAATAATAATTCTCCTAGTTGCAATTGTAGAGTTAAATCCTGCTGTCCGTTATTACCCGAATGTAGTAAATAAATGCACAATAATATCTACAACTAATAATTATATTTACTTCGGTTGTTCGATTAATTTGAAACAGCGTACATACAGTCACGTGTCGTACTTTAAACTTAAACATAAGGCGAATTGTGCGCCATTATTCAGTAAGATTTGGGAATTGAAAGAAAGTGGAATTGCGTTTAACCTCAAATGGGAAATAATAAGAAAAGTTCAGCCTTATAAAAATAGCAGATATCGGTGTGAGCTTTGCTCTATGGAAACATATGAAATTGTTAAGCATAAAGATAATGGCAACCTGATTAATAATCGATAAGACCTTAGGGTATCATGTGTACATAGTGCTACACGTACCTTGAAATATTTTAGAAAGTAGCACATTATTGATCTTGTGATTTAAAACCTATAATGTACTTCTTAGTTTAAAACCAGTGCATAGGTAGTATGCCTTACAGCATTAATTTTCCTTTAGTTAATTAATACATATTTTCTATAAATCTTCTGTATTGAAGTTACCAAGTTGTTTATATATTTCATCATCATTTTAGTGATTAAGCTATTTTATATCCTTTTCTTTTTCTATGGTGTTTCTACCTTACCTGATCATTTTAATACTTTATAATTGAATTTAGGCAAACCTAAATTTTTTTACCCCTATAAATTCATACTTAGCTTATAAAAAATAATATGGATATCTTCACAACTAAACATTAAACTACTTAGACTATAATTTAACTAATTTATAGTAAATTTGTTCTCTCACCTCAATGATAAATCTTCCTGATAACCCTAAATTTTAACTTTATACTATAATGACCTATTGTTTAAAATAGTTTTAGTAATTAAATCTTTTATCCCTTTCTTAAAGCGTTCCGTCCTCCTAATTTTGGTATTTATATTGGCTTTATACAAACAACCCTTCTAATTAAGTACCTCTCTGAAACTGTAATATCATTTATGGATTAACACAAGTAACTTTTAAAATCTATATTATACCTCTTAATATTAGTATATAATTAGCATGTCCTTTTTAACAACAATTATTCTTTTAACCAGTACTGGGTTTCAGTCCTCATTCTAATAAGCTAAATAAGTTAATTAACAATTTTTAGCTCATAATACATTTTCTATAAATATTTGCTATTGAAGTTAATAAGGTATGGATATTCTATTATGGTTTTTATTTCATTCATAATAATCTTCTTGATTACCCTAAATTTCAACTGGGAAAGAACCGGTGATCTGTATCCTAACTTCCAGACGGTAGGTATAATTTAAAGATGAAAATAATTAATCGAAGCAGGGCAAGCTCGTCGGTTCATTTAAATTAGTTTAATGCTGAAGCGAAGTAAAATTAAAATAGTGTCTTACAGCTCTTTCTGTGATATGACAGATAATGGATCGATGTGTTGATCCACATTTCCACTGGGTATTGTGTCATTGCAGTATACACATATATGCAAACACGAGTATGCATCTGTCTGTAGACGATAAATATATGTGCATATACATGTAAAAATGTTATATGTGTGCGTGTTTGTATGAAAACGTATATAAAGAGTGGGTGAGTGAGAGAGGTAGTGATAGTGAGAGGGATAATCAATGAGTGTTTGACTTATTTATAATTAATGTACAATGTGGTTTATTTTTATGTTTTGTTATTCTTATAATCGAGACTGGCCCACTCTGTGTTCGCTGATAATTGTTCAACATCGCCAAGCACGTCTTAGTAAGGATTAAAGTGTCACTGAGTGGAATATCTTTTGATTATAAGAACTGATTATAAGAAATTACAATACTTTGAATTTGATTAATTGACTTAAATCCTATCTCACATATAATATGTTAGACGGTTTGTTGACCGAGGATTATACACACTTGATCTATTTGCATACGATTTCCACTCCCGTGAAGTGTGAAAAATTTATACTGCATCGCAAGTTTACTTCATAAGTTGATTGTGTTTCAAATCAGGATATGAGAGTGAGTGAATGGGCAGTAATGTTATTAACTATGTCGCATATATTGCCAATATTGCATAACTTTGTGATACAGACTAAAAAAGTTTCATTTATGGAAACGATCGTAGCATCGATTTGACTTCTCTTTCCCATTATTAAATTAAGTATAATTCACTCTGTGGGGCTTATAACATGGTTAATCGAGCATGCCTTGGATTTGCGAAGTTCTCCTTTCTGTAAATAATTGAATCATGACTGTCCTTCCTTCCGTTATGGAAATACTATACTAACCTAGTTTACACATGAAGTGCTGATGATTTGGTCGCCTGTATTAGTCTTGTCCCTTTAGATAGATAGATAGATAGATAGATAGATAGATAGATAGATAGATAGATAGATGGATAGATAGATAGATAGGTAGGCAGGCAGGCAAGCAGGCAGGCAGGCAGGCAGGAGGCAGGTAGGTAAGTAGGTAGGTCGATAGATAGATAGATAGATAGATAGATAGATAGATAGATAGATAGATAGATAGATAGTCAAACGAGGTGTCTGCTCCATGTTCGTTCTTTTAGTTGCAATACTGGTTGCATCTGTAGTGTAGTGTCATGTGTTGCCGAATATTGAAACGTATGTAACAACAGGAATAAGGGAGCACCAAATTATGCCCATGTTCATTACTTTTGTTATTATTGCAGTTCTCTTTTTATAACGTCACAGCCCACCATCGGATATGCATAACTGTAGTGTACAAGCAATGGTCGGAATTAAACATATGCAGTTTAATTGTCACGCGGCAAGCGCGTCTAATTGTAGGTATATAATGTGTGTGTGGACTTCTTGCATTTCTTTGACTGTTATGCTAAAATCTATGGCTTTAAGTCCAACATAAAATTTACGTCTAGTTTTTCAAAAACTAGGTTGAACTTTTGGACACAAAAGTCAAGTTTTCTGGAGGTAGAATAGCGACAGTGTTCTTTTGGAAGCCCATGTTATCCCGCATTTATCTCCACCGCTGCTCCGATCATCCACATCATATTATTCGATCAAATCCGAAATCCCAATTTTTGAGGATAAACTGGATTTGTACTGACATAGGGGATTACCGGAAACATGCAAATGCTTTTTGTAAATCACGATTAAAGGAAATAGCAAATGAAATAGCTAAGATTAGTAAACTCACTCAAACCTTCATGCATAATTTTAGCAAACAATACAATAGATGACAGAATTCCTTTAGTGATGAACTGGCACCGAAATTTCGCTGGCATTTCAAAAGTTTTGAGTGAAATATCCTCGTTCCAAACAGATATTTCTTCAGCTGCCTATTGTAGTCTTGAGACGGAATAAGAATATAACAGATTTATTGACCTCTATTTCTGATTCCAAGAAAACGAACATAGGAGTATCTGCACGCTATACCTTAAAGAACAGCCGCAAGAGAAGTAAGCCCTGTTCATTGTGCAACAACATGAGTCAAGTGAATTCCATCAGAAATCATAACAGAAATGTTATGATTCATACAGAAGGTGCAACATGTGGTGTACGCTGCAGAATGCATGAAACACAAATTAATTTATGTTGGTTGTACAACAGAACAATTAAACAAAAGGCTTAATGGGCACAGATTTGACGTCAGACACAATAACATTAATCCGACAGAACTTGCCGAACATTTCGTTTCAAATGGCTACAATTTTGAAAAAGACTTGAAAGTGAATATTCTCAGAAAATATTCTGAATTTGCTTCACTTTCACTTTTCAGAATGCATGAGGAGAAATATATTTGCGGGTTATTAACATCACGCCCTGGAGGAATGAATAAAATGACAGGAGAATATCATCAAATTTACACAAAATTGTTTGATTAAATAATCTTCTTTTTCTCTTTTTTTCCTCTTTTTTGCTGTCTTCTTTTTTCTGTCTTTCTCTTTTCGCCCGTTATAAAATTGAAATTAAAAGACTGATGATGTTAGTCCATCAACGTATGGACGCTGGTTGCTCTCGTTCATGCTTTACATTTAGTTTCTATAATTTTGAATTTTTATCACGTCTTATTTTGAACTTGACAAAGAGAGACATACTGTTGAAATATCGTTCAACCAATAACATATCTATTACAATCGAACCGCACTCTTTCTCTTGACTATTATTATTATTATTATTATTATTATTATTATTATTATTATTATTATTATAATTATTATTATTATTATTATTGAGTGAGAGAGTAGTGCATGCCATCAAAGTGACACTGGGGTAAAATATACGAAGCCCATTATATCCATCATGACTACCCGTCTAATAAGGGTACACTAGGCATATGCATTACAACCATATGTGCGCGACATGGTGATCTCATATAAACAGCGCATGACCTCGCAGGTGGGGCCCAGTTAGAATTTTCTTCAGGTCGAGTAGCCCATCCCGATTAAAAGATTCCTGAATAAGGGTTGTTTAAGGATGTTGAGCAAAACACCCATGTTTCCAAAGGTGAATTATTCAAACCCCAAAGAATTCCTCTCAACACATGGCCATGATGCTCCCCCA
>NC_068993.1:31354454-31356127 GCF_001194135.2 Octopus bimaculoides
GTGGGGAGGCTTTGGTCTTGTGCAGCAATTAAACATCCTTCAGTCTCTGCCTTGAGTCCTGAGCTTCTCAACGATTGCTGGGATTTTTCTCTGTCTATTTCTTTTGCATTTAGTTTAGCCGAGTATTTACCATGTAGGGCCTTTTCTTGCCATCGTTTTATCATGGTCCGTTGCTGTTCTAGTTTTAATTTGGATTTCATTTGTTTTATAGCTTTTGTTGTTTCTTCTTCTTCTTCGTATATTATTATTATTTATTATTATTATTATTATTATTAATATTATTATTATTATTATTATTATTATTATTATTAAAAAGAAAACATCATTATTATTGTTGTTGTCGCTGTTGCTGCTGTTGTTGTTGCTTTTGTTGTTGCTGTAAGTTAATCAATGAAGGTTCTGATTCTAAAAATATTTAAGACCTATGAAAATCGATACGACTGAGGTACTTTTAGCAGTAAGGTCTTTAATTTTACTTCGAGAGAATTATACTGAAAGCCCCTTTACACTGTGATATCTCATTAAAATGAAAACTGATAAAAGACTGTTTAACAATAAAAAGGGAAAAATATGTTATATAAATATACAAATAAATATATAAATCACAAATAGCGTGAAGTTGCTAAGAAAGAGAAAAAATTTAAATGACGTTTGTTCTGAGAAAGGAAGCGTTGGTGTAAGTCAAATTTAAGAAAGGAAGAAAACAATTACAATTCTTGCTAGTAGCAATCTTGTGAAGTCAACTATAAAGAAATACTTTACTTAGAAATAGATCGTACAAGTTTGAGTGCACCGACGAAAACAGGCAGCAAGCAGCAACTACTGAAGAGATAGCGGTGATGACGTTATGAGATGAAAAACAAAGTAAAGGACGAGAGTTGCAGTCACTTCATCATGAGAGAAATTGTGCAAGTTCTATTTGCGTTCCTAACACATTTGAATACTACCATCTAGAAAGCTATAGCAACGGTGTTTAACAAATTGCTTTTCTTGTTGAAGTTGTTATTTTTAACATTGCTGGAACAGACCTATGATCAAAATAGTTTCATCTCCAATCATCTGTACTTATTTGTCTACCTTGTCTGGGTTTTTAAAGATGATAGGGCGTCATTCAAGGAAGTTTTTCATCAATGTTTCTTGTAACTCATGTGATAACATAGAGACTACACTGTGGTTTTGTATATAATTTATAGATTGTAAAAATAAAATCCTTCAAAGGCATTTGTCTAATTTTGTCTACTTCTGGTTGTTACTGTCCTGGGTGGGCTTACGTCAAACCACATCGAACATATCTAGATATACACATGTTACAGCTACAATGCGCCTATAACATCAACCCATAAAAATTTCATTTATTATGAAAAGTAATGTGTGCCATTACTAGCTGGTCGAGTTGCCATGTTCAGAGTGTCGTCAATAGTATGGAGTGTAAAAAGTAAGAATTATACACGAAAATAATTTCGAAAATAATATCGTAGCATTCACTTGAATAAACGGGTATGGTCAGGTATGTCCGTAGGTATTTATATGTTTTTACGTTTGTTTGTGTAGATAATTATGTCAGGAGTGGATGGATAGGAGGTTGGTTAATACCCTCTCATGAACACTAAACTCAGCATTTGTTCAGCCACTCGACATATATATATATATATATATATATATATATATATATA
>NC_068993.1:31358608-31365706 GCF_001194135.2 Octopus bimaculoides
ATATATATATATATATATATATCGGTACGATTAGATGCGCTCAATGCGCGACAATTAAACCACATATTTTTGCTCCAAATTGTCTCCCCTTAAACACCTACTGTCATATGTATTCACAGAATGTCCATATCTCTGGGACAGCTTTGACGTAATACAAAGAGCAGGCCAATACATTTGTAGAGAAGTGAGCTTGGAAAAAGTTTGGTTATCGTTTTCCAATCGTTGCTTATATCTCAGTATTTGACAACTAGGAAATGCAGCTTACAGGCCAAGCACGGAGCTCTATGCTTGCCCTATTCACACACTCATATATGTATGTATGTATGTATGTATGTATGTATGTATGTATGTATGTATGTATGTATGTATGTATGTATGTATAAGTGTAACTGGGTATATGACTACATAGTGCTTTTAGAATAATGTCAAGGAGGTTGATCAGACGATGTGTAGGACAGGCTGGACCAGCTATACTGGCTCTTAGTTTAAGGTCTTTTGATTGCAGTAATATTATGTATTCACGACCCTGTTCCTTTTAGCGTTCTGTATTTCTTACGACATATATTTTGGGTAAGCCATAAGAATTGCTGGATTTCGAGATGACATCGGTTTGCTGCCATATCTGCCCAAAACAACAGAATCCATTCACTATTAGTTAGTTTTGATTTAACAAACTTATATAAGAACATTTCCCACGATTTGGAACTTACTGTCATAAAATATTGGGTCGAGAAACACAGAGAAGCGATCCCTCGTAGATTTACTGTAATCTTCATACTAAAAGTGGTCAGCCTCATCGTCGAAAACAATACATTCCCCTTCAACGAAAAAAAAACTACCTCCAAATTCGAGGCACAGCTATGGGACGCAATTTGCTCCAGTTTTCGGCAATTCAGTGTTGGGATACTTGGAACAAAACCTATAGATAAAAAAATGAAGAGAACTACGGCATGACCTTCATAAGACATATAGAGGACATATGGAAGAGATACCTCGATGATTGTTTCCTTATTTGGACTAAATACGTAGAAAATCTTGAAGAATTCAACATCCTCCTCAACAATCTCAAATTCACAAGAGAAATAAGTGACTCACAATTACCATTTCTTGACATAATGGTAATTAAAAACAACACCATAATCCAAACTGATATTTATTACAAAAGTACAGATACACACCAGTACCTACATTTCAAATCATGCCCCCCAACATACACAAAACGCAACATCCCGTACTGTCTAGCCAGGAAAATCTCTACTATAGTCGTTGATCCAAATACCGGAAACACACGACTTATAGAACACAAAGGATTTCTGCTCAAGTAAAATTACATTCTCTTACTTATAGAAAATAACATACAACGATCAAAAGAGATACCTATAGAATAACTTAGGACAACACGAAAAGGACTAATCCATCTAAGGAACGCAATACCAATTCTAGTAATACACAATCCGCTCCGCCAAACCATTTTAAGCATCATCAAAACAAATTTGCCATACATAAAACAAAGTGAAAAATTAAAAAACATAATAACTAATCAAACATTTATCTTAAGCGAAAGGCAACCACATAATCTAAAGAAACTATTAACAAAGGGAAAATTCAACATGAAAAAAGAGGACAAAACATTCATAGTATTCAGATTCGGAACGTGTCAATACATGCGTGCTCGAAGCTCCATTAGAATAAAAAATAGACAGATTTTCGCAAATGCAGATATGAACTGCAAAAGCAAAATATTGATCTACTGCATTAAATGTCCTAATTGCAAGGAACTATATATAGATGAGACAGGGAATGCATGATTGTACCGCTCACGAGTCCACCGACAACCGAACACCAATGTTCGCCAAATTCCATTGAGCGAACACATAGAGACATGTGGTCAGAAAAATATATCTAACTTTTCCTTTCCACAAAGTACATGACACAAGTGAGGTTGGAAGAGAAATAAAAGAAAGACGATTTATTAAAATGTTCATACCTGTTCTGAACGGAAATAACAACAACAATATAACAGCCAGCTAATGGTGTGGATTAAAAAATATCTTTAACATATGAATATAAACAAATTTCAGAATATAGGTATGCCTGGCAGACCGTGATATTTAAGTTGCATGCTAATTGGTTAAAACCATATTCTAAAAGTTTTCTTCAGGAGTTTTGTTTCGACGAGGAGGTTTTTCCCTCTTTCTCAAAAGCTGTCATGACTTTCGAGACAGTGCTTCTTGATACACCAAACATTTCGGCTGTTTTCGTTACGCTGGCGCCTGCCATACGAGCACCAATAATTTCACCTCATTTTAATGAATTTTAATTACCTTCTTCTGATGATAACTGAAAAGAAACAGCAATTTTATCAAAATATATTAAGCAACACTAATAATAAATTTTAAAAAATAAATAAATAAACAAGCTTTTGATGATTTTATAGATATCTCAAAATTATGATGCTGATACTAGGTGTTTCCATTATTTTGTCCAAACACCTGCATGTGCATATGCACACACATATATATAATACACACACACACACACACACACACACACACACACACACACACACATATATATATATATATATATATATATATATATATATATATATATATATATATATATATATATATGTATGTATAGGTGTATATATATGTGTGTGCGTGAGTGTGTGTATATTTGTGTGTGTTTATACACACACAAACACACGCGTGCACATTATATGACGGCTGCAGTTCGATTTAGAAATGTGATCGTTTGATTCTTTTCTTAGATATTAGCTAAATGCTCTTTACTTTCTAATCCTAGTCAGGACTTACACTCTTTTGTACAGACGTGGCAAGGCAGCTGTATCTTGCCCTAGATGTTATAATATTGTTTTTGTAAACCTTCATATGACAGTTTCGTCAACTTCCCGAAACATATTCTGTCCCACAATCCCTACAAATAAAGATGTCGTATAATGCATAATTAACAACTTCCATGCTGGAGTGGCTTCTCTGATAACTTCTACATCTTTCCTTTCTTAGATATGTCCACACTCTTTACATGTTAAACTGGGCTGCGCAAGTTTACGTTTAAACTATTGCTAGTAATTCTCCTGATCAGTTCATGCTCGATGCGATTTTGTCCGAATGCCCTCACAAATCATATACAGCTAGATAATATATCTGTGTTGGGAACTTGAACAGTAGAAGTCAAAATGTATTCAATCGCCTAAATTAATGGAAGAAGTTTCAATTGGAGAGAATACCCAAATTGACTGGAAAGACGCGCTGATGATGGTTGACTACCAAATGAAATGTAGGAAGGAGGAATTGCGTAGAATATCTTCCTTCTCTTTTGTGTATGCCTCTGTTGGACAGAGTTCTCACTTTGTGTGTCTGTGTGTGTTTGTATGTATGAGTGTGTACATGCATGTTTATATATACACACACACACACACGCACACACACACACACACACACACACACACACACACACACACACACACACACACACACACACACACACACACACACACACACACACACACACACACACATATATATATATATATATATATATATTTACATATATATATATATATATACATATAATTAAAGTGGTGGAGGATGATCACACCTAGCTATCAAGCTCTCCGCTAATAGTGTATTTAAACATCATACAGGTGATATACTGACACTACTAAACTCATCGCTGTAAACCGTTTAATTTTCTCTCTCGAGCACCAATATATATTTAGAATATGTTTAATACTCGTGACTGTAGCCTGTATGTCAGGAGTACACTACGGCAAAATGGAGTCCAGACACTCTCTTATGGTTTGCTATTGCTTGTGTAGCGGTTATAAGCTTTGCACAGAGGCGGTACCATAGCCAATGAGGGTCATCCGAGCCGTGGTTTTTGCAATTTGAAAACTATAAGACTTTAGTAGCAGTATGATGTCATAGTTGTGTAGGTTGTCTTTTGTTTATAAATGTATTATACTTTTTCATTGGTCAATTTTACTCTCCATACATCGATTCTAACCTTCGTGAAAAGTTTCTTTCCGATGGAGAAAGGTTCTTAGAATCGGGTTTACGGCACTTATAAAAACCCTGATTTTTGGAAAATTATTCCGTGACTCTCGGTTGCCACTCGAAACCTCGTCACTAATTATGGCAATGCTATTTTGCATTGTTCATTTTTCATGACCTTATGTCATGATTTTCTCATCCTTTTTAGAGTCATTTTGAGGAGCTAGTTCAGAAATATTTTCCTCTCGACATTCTTGCGACAGTTTCTTTTAAAACGTTTTTCTTCATTATAAGTACTGCAATTTTTCGCATCACTATTATGTTGTGACAAATTAATTGTATATATTTTTACTTTCTGTAAATAAATGATTAGTGTTAAATCCAGTCCTTCTTCTCTTGATATTATCTGTACAAACTTTCATCGTATGATTATAAGGAAATTATATGCACCTTTATGAAGTTATACTCAAGCCTCTGTCAACATGAAAAAATACAGTCAACCCAGTAAGAAGAAACGAAATAATATTTTTAAGGTTAACATGACTTCTTAATTTCACTTCTACAGATATCTCCACCCTGCTATCAAAAACACATCTTCTTATCCTATTTAAACTGTCTTATAACCTGCTAGTGAAATGTCGGTATCTACAACATACATGCTGATCGTCACTACGAGTGTATATTACTTCTAGCGTTCTGTCTACGCCTCTAACTTCTCGCAACTAGGTCATTAAGACGCAGCGAATTTTACTTATATATGTACATATAAACGCAGCCTAGCCTGGGGTTTATAATTAGTGATATTTATATTTACAAGAGTAAACAGATTCGTTGGCTACGACGACAAATCCACAGTCAGTTTTAACTGATAAACCAACATTTCACCGGCACGCGTTGTATCAGTTTGACAGTCTCTTGCTTAATACAATACGGAACTTGGCCAGACAGAGGTCCTTCTAAGAAACTTTAATGAAGTGAATCCAGTTAATCAGTCACGAAGCTACTAATACGATGGTATAAGCCGACGGACCTGCGCGTGAATACATATCCATACATATCGGTTATGTCACTCTTCTGTAACGGTCATGTAAACAGTATGTCGTCGGGAACTTGATGTTGCTGCTAAAATAATATACATTGCTATTCGCAGAAAAGAGTGCGCTGGGATAAATATAAATAGGACCTTTGATATTGGACAGATAAATTGATACCAACATAAAGGATTTAGGGGAATAATCCCAATCAAGACGTCTACCAAATCCGTTCACAACAGGCTTAACAGCTATTTGGGACAATATAAAAATCATGTAGAACCACTGAGGTTGTTTTGCAGATGTGAACATCTCTTAAAACATCAGTGATGAGAATATCAATGGCTAACTACTCTGGTAATAAATTCGTCTTTATATCAATAACCACTGGTTCACTTGGTTACGTTTTAGAAGTAATCTGGAGCAGCTAAGATTTTCATACTAAGAGACTGGCAAATTCATTCTTTAGAAATATAAACTGTAAAAGGAATACTAAAATATAGAAGTCTTACTTAAAGTTCGATGTGTAAACTTTATCAATGGTGTTCTTCAAATTTCAGCAATGAAAGTTCTATTTCTTTCTTAGAAACTTCTATCTTCCAGGATAAATTCTAGCATATAAAAAAAAGCTTTAAATACATAGCCAGATACATATATACATATAGTCACACACACACAAACACACAGACACGCACACACACAGACACAGACACACACACACACACACACACACACACACACACACATACACACACACACACACACACACACACACACACACACACACACACGTGTATAAACATATACGCACGGATATGAAAAAGGGGTCCATATGTATATACATACAATAATGCATAAATAAATTCATATATAAATCAATATCAATTTCGATGTTCGTTAGTAAATTGCTCCTAGACTACTTTAGTTTAGATTCTCTGTCTTGTAGGAGGAATTGTCAAGAGATTAAAAAAACAAAAGATGCTAGCAATTGATAGAAAATATGATTCCAGTGTTCTAAGTACAACATTTACAATAGGAAATATTAAATTAGACACAACAACAATAATACATACATACATACATACATACATACATACATACATACATACACACACACACACACATATATATATATATATATATATATATATATATATATATATGCGAGTGTATATGATGTCCATCCACATTTATTTATCATATATATATATATATATACATGCATATTCATATATAATATGAGTAAATATATAGAAGTATATGTGTGTGTGTGTGTGTGTGTGCATGTGCGTGTGTGTATTATTTACAAGTTAAACCGACAAAAAAAGTTATCGATTTTATGTAATTTTCGTTTTCGTTAAAAACAACTTTGAAGGTTGATTGACTTGATTGTTCTGGTATTTGATTGAATAATGTGATTTGTTGCTGCATTTCGCTTGTATTATACACACATACCTAGATACACACACACACTCACACACACACGCATATGTAGTTGGTCTTGTTGTAATTAGGCAATATATTAATTGACAGATTTATGTTTGTGAACACTCTCCATTATTAAACACTGCACCACGCATACCACGTATTCATGTGTGTCTATAAGTCTGTCTATATGTGAATGTCTTACATATAAATATATTACATTTATAGACTCAAAAGCATACGCACAGATAGAAACAGATTGACATTTTTTTTATTATGTGATACGTAAATATAAATGTGCTCAATGAATCCCGGAACCTTCGTCTACAACTACGCCGCAAAGAAAAAAAAAATGAAAAAAAAACAAAGCATAAAACTTGTCCGCGGAACCATTTAAAGACATCGTTTTGTTGATTTGCCTATGCAAGTAATTAAATAACTGCCATTCTAATAAGTGAAGTCTTTTATGCAACACATCCGTTCTTGTCGTAAATGATGCGCAACATTAAAATCATTAGAATACATGTATGTGTGTGTGCGCGCACGCGCGTGTTTGTGTGTGTGTGTGTATGTAAGTATGTATATATCTACATACGTATATATATATATATATATATATATAT
>NC_068993.1:31366181-31369731 GCF_001194135.2 Octopus bimaculoides
TGTGTGTGTGTGTGTGTGTGTGTGTGTGTGTGTGTGTGTGTGTGTGTATCTGTGTGTGTGTGTGTGTCTATATATAAATATATATGTATATATGCTTATATACCAAAGCGAGCAACCATATCAACGTGGCAGTTGAATGATACTACTAGTTTAACCCCAGGCAAATTCTCTGTCAGCTGGTTCTCGGTGCAACGCTCTGCACCTTTTATATACATTACATCGCTAACAGGGGGAGCGAACCCTTACTACTCTCCAGCAGCTAACAGGATTGCGGGACTGGCCCAGATTCTAGTTATTTATTATACGTTAGTACTCTATCTCTTCTTGAGATTTTATAACTATGCTTATATAAATATAAATGTATGTATGCATGTATGTATGAATGTATGTATGTATATATCTATCTATCTATCTATCTATCTATCTATCTATCTATCTATCTATACAAGCATATATATATATATATATATATATATATATATATATATATGGGCAAATTTGTTGTTGAAAATGCACCTAAATTTGTTTTTAAATAGATTTATTTTCATATCTACCAAACTAGTTTCAACAATATTTTTTGCTTACTGATGGTAAAAATTTAGAATTATTAATTAGAAAAGACATGTTTAAAATTTTCAACGTTGACAAGTTTAAATGGCACCAACCAAATATGAGATGCCACCAATCAAATATGAGATCCCGAAAGTGATAAATCTCTCACATAAAACTCTTTCAACCCAACAAATCAAAATTCTCACAAAAGAACTGAAATTCACTCCAACACCACAAAGGTCGAACCTAAATGATATTCAAAACGATATCCAAGAATTCTGCAGAAAGCTCCGAGTCACTGAAGAACTGTTCGATAAAGAAACTAATGATCAATTAATACTTTATAATAAAAGTAACTACTGTCCGACAAAAGAAAGATGTCAAACTCTGGATAACTTTTGTGATTTGGTATACAATTATCCCTACAATTTATTCCCACTTCGAAAATTTAAGATAAATACAAGTCGAGAAAAATGGAAAATCATTAAAGATTTGAAGGAAGAGCATGATATAATTATAAAAGAAGCCGATAAAGGGAATGCTGTAGTAACCATGGCCTCAGAAAAATACATAAACTGTACCCTAATCCTCCTTCAAGACAATATCTATTACGAAAAAAATCAACGACTACAGTCAATCCAAGATAATGACTAAACTTTCTACCCTTATCCACCAGTTCCAACAAGGTTTAACGGAACAGGAGAAAGATTACTTGACTAGATTTGCCTGTAAAACCAGCAACCCTTATGAACTACCCAAAATCCACAAAAGTGAAGCCATAAACGAAGCCTGTAACAAATCAACTTCTGTACTCATAAATATTCCACACCCAAGATATCTCAAAATGAGATCAATTTTGGCCGGTACCTCAGGTGAGACACACAAACTCAGTAACTTTATTGACGCTTTCCTTAAACCTATTCTCCAACATATACCAAGCTTTATAAGGGATGATCTGGACTTTTGAACCATCTCCTGAACAAAATCCACAAGGATTCCCTTCTGGTTTCATTCGATGCAACAAACCTCTACACCTCAATTCCTCACGAATACGGAAAATAGCCATACAATATTGGTTGGAAAAGTTTCCAAATGACATTCCTGACCGAATCGGAAAAGAATTCATCGTTGAAGGAATAAAATTCATCCTACAAAAGAACCTCTTCAACTTCAACCAGAACACTTATAGACAGTTATCGAGCACGGCGATGGGCCCTACTTTTTCCAGCCTTGTCATGGCATACTTGGAAGTTCAAATATACGAGCACGAACTTGCAAAAATATTTACCCATCGAGGTTATGTGGCCACATAAACTTGAACAACTCTTAGAATTTAAAAACTTGTCAACAGCATTAACCGCAGTATCCAGTTTACAATGGAATACAGCCACAAACAACTACCCTTCCTTGACATCTTAATCATAAAAAAAAAGATACTGAAATTGAAACCGACACTTTCAAACCAACGGACTCAAAACAATATCTTCTATTCCCCTCCTGCCACCCAAAACACACTAAAATAAATGTACGGTTCAACTTAGCAAGAAGAATTTACACGATTACATCAATTCCCGAAACCCGAGAAAAGCGACTCCAAGAACTTTAAAACACATTACTACCCGGGCAGTCTAATTAAAAACGGAATGGAACGTGCAAAAAGGATTGACATCCCTGAATTACGGAAAAACAAGAAAACACCATGACACACTTAAAACTTTATTCTACGTATCAACACAATCCGAGGAACATGGAAGCATATAGCATTATCCACCAAAACATAGCTCTCCTTATGAAGGACATGCGAATGAAAAAGGCACTGGAAACACATAGGATTATTAAAAGCAAGAGACAAAGCAATCCCTAAAAAAATATTCACCAGTGCCAAATTACTCCCAAAAAATACAACCCCACTAGTCAAAAAGTGAAACCGCCCTTACTATGAAACTTGCATCTTCCTCTTAGAGGGCTCAACATATAAATTTAAGTCAGGTCAAACTTTTACCATTAAAAATCACTTCACCTGTGCTTCGAAGAACTTATTCTATGTTCTCAAATGTGGAGGGTGTGGTGGAGACTACACAGGTCAAACTAGTTTTACCTTGAGGAACAGACTAACGGTGCACAGGCAACAAATCCGGGACCTCACGACCAGGAAAATTCCCGTAAGTAAACCCGAAATAGCAATTCTTCCCTCTGTATCAATGCACCGGAAACACTTCAACCCAATTCCGTTTAAGTAAGGAACTCATTAGAAAATATAAACCACTGCTGAATATCCTTTAGACTGAAGAAAAAACACTCAAGAGAAAAAGGAAAAAAGGCTCAATGTCTCCACAAAAAATAACCAGGCAATTTTTAAAACATTTAGTAACAGTCTTCTACCTGGGTTTTGAAACCGCAACTTCAGCAAATACAACAAAATGAACCTTTAAGAGAATCAACCATGTAGAACGGCTGATGACCGTTCCCCACATGGAAGCCAACCAGGCAGAACGACAAACTTAATCACCAGAAAAACAACGTCACCAGTATTTTAACGAATCATAAATCAGATCCGTTCGGGGAAAGAATTATAAATACACCAGATTCCAAAAGCGAAAATCACTGCACATGACGGAAAGAGTATTACAGAAGCTGTAAACCAAATCCCTTTTTTTTACTATCTTCATTTCTCTCTTGTTTTTCTCCTTCTTAACGCAGTATCACCGAAACCTTAATATTATTCATTTCTTGTCGACTACTATTAATACTATTGAAACTTGTACATTTAAACAAGTCTATCAACACTTCTTATATTATTGACTTCTATGAACATTTGAACTTGTCAACATTGAAACTTTTAAACATGTTTTTCTAATTCATAATTCTAAATGTTTACCATTCATAAACAAAAAATATTGTTGAAACTGGTTTAGTATATATGTAAATAAATTTATTTTTAAACAGTTACAAATTTTTCAAATTTGGGTACATTTTCAACAACAAATTTGCCTATATT
>NC_068993.1:31369887-31387091 GCF_001194135.2 Octopus bimaculoides
ATATATATATATATACAATAATCCTTTGAGATCTCAGATATTTTTTCTGAATCTCCCTGATTTTTTAATGTGCTTGTTCCTTGGTATTAAATTGATATTAATTAATATCCAATTTTTTACCCTATTGTTAAATTTAATTGACCATTACCAAATTCTCAAAGTCGGTATATTCGATGCGGAAACATTTTTCTACGGAGATATTTCCGGATTTAGCGCGCAAAAACGAAGACTTTTGAATCTTACCATAAATATAATTTAATAGAACCGTATACACGTACTCCACTGTGGCGTACAAATAGTATGCGATCCTGTAAATTGTATTTATCTAACGGTCTGGAATGATGAGAAACAGATATTAACGGCTTTAAAAAAAAATAACCTGCCAGCGTTCCCTTCAATAGATTTAATGTCAAATGCAATTTAGAGAAATAGAAGTAGGCGAAAAAAGGAAATTAGCAGAAAATCCAAGAGTAGAGAAATGTAGTGCGATAGATGAATGGGAATAAAGCTTGAAGGCATGGAAATAGATATATTTAGTGGAAATGAAATGTAAGAAGACAGTTAAAGTTCGAATTTTATAGGTTGGTAGAAATTACTTATAGAAACTGAAGGTATGTTTTTGCCAATGTTTGCAACGATAAACGCATTCTCTGAGGACATGATTAGATAGAGCCCTTTGTTACATAGTGGACAATCTATAAAATTCGACCTTTAGCTGTCTTCTTGCATTTCATTTCCACTAAATATATCTATTTCCTTTAAGCTTTATTCTTTAAGCTTTATTCTCATTCATCTATCGCACTACATTTCTCCACTCTTGGTTTTCTGCTAATTTCTTTCTTTCTCCTTTTCTTTCTCTAAATTGCATTTGACGTTAAATCTACTAACAGTCTAAAAAAAAAATAACTTGTCCGCGTTCCCTTCATCATATACGCAGTCATCACTTTCGGTTAAAATGGCGTATTGCTGTGCTTTGTTTCTGTTTTTTCCCCTGATGAGAAGATCGCATTCTTTTACATCATCTTATCCCCCATGGAATAATATCAGTGTTTTCTTCGAAACATAAGTTGGAAGTATAAAGAGTTGAATAACACCTGCGTTTAACTCCATTTCATAATCACTTATACAAATACATTTCACTAAACACTGGAATTTCTACATTTATAAATAGGCTGTAACATCCTAGGTACCTATGTAAATTTTTTCTACCCTGGTAATTATTTTTTTTTTTTCGTGTTATTTGTACACATTGAAAAATACACATACATTTATATACACTTCAATCATGTTTCCATATAACCTGCAAATAAAATAGTTACCACATATAGAGTTATTTCATATATACGTATCTCTTAAGGATATACCCATCCCCTAAAGGAAGGTTTTCCTTATGCAACTCATCAGGAACAGTAAGACAAACTCATTTCTTAACCGCATTAGATGGTTTTTCTTTTTCGACAACAAAGACATTAAACAACCCTCTGACAATCTAACTTCTGAATCCAAGAAATTGTTTAAATCTTAAACCAATCCTCACCTAACCCAAGACTGAAATAATTTGAAGACGATCTCTGGTGTATCAGAAAGAATATGAAATTCTACCGTTCACCCTTAAGGAATAAACATCTGAGGTATCTATGTGTCACCAAAGTAATTCATAACACTGATGGGATACTGGTTCAATTTGACAAAACAGGAAACTTATACAAAACAGGAAACTTATACTTTCCAAGGATTACTACCTAGAAATGTTTAGAAAAGATATACAAAAGAATTATAGGATCACTCGTAAAAGTGCAATCAGGGAAGCCAACCTTGAGGCTAAGAAAATTACGGAGAAATATGATTTACAGATGAAGACCGAACCTCTTGATCCCAAGCAACCTCGTTTTATTTAAACGATCACAAACCAAAGTTTTTAATAACCCATCCTTACGACTTATTTCTCCATCTAGCTTTGACATCGGTTATTGCATTTAAATTATTCTAGATAAATATATTCCTACCTTAGTTAAAAAATTAAAGCTTAATTTATGGTCTAATTCCTTCCCAGTAGTCGACTGGTTTAATTCTATTACTAACAAGAAATGCACTAAGTTTATCCAGTTCGACATTTCTAGTTTCTATTCCTCTGTTAACTCAATCGTACCCAACAAGGCACTCTGGTTCGCACACAACAAAGCAGGTCTCACCAGGGATGAAATTTATATCGTATTAGCCGCTAGAAAATCAATCATTAAGCTGTGAATCCGTAAAGATATGCCTGACAGTTATGATGGGAAGTTCTGATTCAGCACAAATCGCTGATTTGGTCGGTATATATATATCCTTTATGAGATGGATGACCAATTCCCAAACATCAATGGAGGTCAATATCGTGACGATTGTTTACTCTACCTTACGCTTATTGTCCGATAGCCTTATACTGCATTATTATTCCTCGCACTTTCCATTGCATTGTTGCCTTTATTGAAATCATAAAGCAAAATATGCCAAATAGGCTCCTTTGTCATTATAGCTTTGAAAAAATCACTGTTAAAATCGAACTGCACTCTTCAAAAATGCACTAAGAATAGAGACAAAGTACAATTACTACCTGCTTTTATAGTAAGTTGATGTAGGTAGTTTATTCCTTCCCCCTCCGACGTTTAGTTCATGAAATTGAAAACACCGCATGATTCATGGGATGACCCAACATATATATATATATATATATATATATGATAGAATAAGTACTAGGGATTATTAATATATAATAATAATAATAATAATAATAATAATAATAATAATAATAATAATAATACATAATAACCCTACGGATTATTAACAAATAATCTCTAGGATTGATTTTTTCTACTAAAATCCTTCAAGGTGGTGCTCAAGCTGGAGAAAGTATCAGAATAAAAGTACATATAAATTTAGCATCATTTGCGTAATAACATTGTATCATGCTTTATAGATCTCTTCAACAGGAATCGGTTGCTATATGCTGCCATACAGCCGGAACTCTCCTTTTCCTGGATATACCCGTGAACATCCGTTAATGTCCACAGTATTCATACCCCAAACATTATAACACAAGAAAATTGATTGAAGAGGCTTTAACCCAAATCATCATAATTGTTTCTGTACATTAGTATTGTTGAGTGTTTCACACATTATAGACGTTATTGCATTAAATTAACGTAACAATAGCTGTGCATCTCCAAGTCTTCAGGGGAATGGGATCGAGAGCACAACTTGATCACCGATAGTTTCCCATACTCTATTTCCAGAATTTTCTTGAGAAAGAGTACCACAGAAATACGAAGAAATACAAGTGGTAAAACATACCAAAACTAAATTGATAGATAAAAATCAAAAATATAAAATAATAAACCGGTCAAAATAAATTACAGGAACGAAACATGAAAAATATAAAATAAGATAAACTCCTTATTCAGTCCATTCTTTAGCTTCGATATGTCTCGACTTTTATAAAGATAGATGAACCCCCAAAGATTATAATGTCGCAAATATATTGACTGAAAGAATTCCTTATCTCTTGTATTTGTAAGCGTTCGACTTCAAAGGAAATTATTTGTGCGTGGACAATACGCGCGCGCGCGCAAACTCACGTGTGTGTGTGTGCGTGTGTGCATGTATGTTTGAATATGTGTTTGTATCTATGTATGTTTTGATGTATATAATCTCTTAATTATTTCAGTTTGTGTATTATTTAAGAATATCTATGGGAATTATCGGAAGTAGAGTGGATAGTTATGCAGACAGATATGTTTGCCTAGTCACTTACACACACACACACACACACACACACACACACACACACACACACAGAAGCTCATGCACACATACACTCAGCGAGAAACACATACATCTGTATGTGAATATCTGTGCGTGTATTTGTTTGTTTGTCTGTTTGTCTCCCGTGAGTGAGTGAGTGAATGTATATAGTTAAGTGTGTGTATAAGTGTTTACCAAACCATTTGCATACGTGTAGAAAAAACACTTGCATCGAATAGGCTTTCTATTAAAATGCATTATCTCGAAAACACGACTATGATCAAGTTTGATGCTTTTTATGAAGATATTTTCTATATTCATTAGTTACTTAAAATTTGTTCAGAACAGAGACTTTTCCAAATCCATCATCAACGTTCAAGAGGTTGAAGTGATGTTGTTGTATGTTACTCTTTCCTCAAAATTAGCATGACCAAAGTGACTGGTGATGCTAAAGCTAGACTCTAGACTTTCACCGTCATTGGTGAATTATTTAGTTTTGTTTCAGAGTGATTTCTTTATACAAATGAGAGTGGACACTATTAATGATGACAAGCAATAACGCAAGTTACAATAATACATAGCATTGACAAACAAAATTACTGAGCACAACTATGACGTTGGTTCAAAATTCAACTACACACTCATAGGGTAGATAGATAGATAGATAGATAGATAGATAGATAGATAGATAGATAGATAGATAAATAGATAGATACATATACACTTATCAACACACGCGCATATATATAGTGAAAAATATAGTGAGAAACGAAGAAGACCGTATGTATAATGGCTAGGAGACTATAGCAGTGGCAACAACCAGTGTAGGCCAGGATCGTAAACATGATAGATGAAGTCTTCAGATAATAGCATTGTAGCATTGTGAATCTGGAGACGGGGAGGATTTAAACCTAAAGTGGTTTTAATAGTGTCAAATATAGAAGTATAAATATATTGTAATATTATTGAAAGTGTATGTTCATTGGGAATAAATAAAATATTTAGTTATCACTAGATTTCAACAGCGTAATTTATTACGAATTAAGATGAAATAGATAAAGTAGATACAATTTATGATAGAAAACAGTAAATAAATAGCTTGAGTTAAAAACTCTGATAAATATCTAAAATTCAGTTTAAGAAGTGTTTAATTTTAATAGCTAATACATAGATTATAAGCTGGGTGAATGGTTGGAATAGGAATTAAGAGAGAAGAATAAAGTAAAATCATACAATAAAATAATATAGAATAAAATACGCTAAATATACTAAAATAAGTAAGTAAGCTTATGCTATATCTGAACTATGGACCAGTGAAAATAATGTTAGATAGCAATATGGAACCGTTCTTTAACTGAATGTGGATTTGTGGTAAAATTTTAAAATCTTAAAGAATGTGTGAACGCAAGAAGTGAACGGTATATTCGTGTTTAGTAATTGTGATGGGCTATGCAACAACATTTGTATACATTCTTCTAAGCATAACCAACACAGAATTTTAACCTCGATATGGAGGACCCGAGTCAATGATAGACCAAACTATATCATGTGGTATCTTTTATTCTCACTGTGGTGTGTATGTTCGGCCAGGGAAGGAGATTTCCTGCCTTTGTCTCATGTAAACAAATTTGAATTTGCTAAGTATCTTCGCTTAAAATTATCAGTAGCTCCACTATAAAGCTTGGTGCAGTTTTGCTGTCTGATTATGACTGAGTACTTATATACTACTTCAAATCTTTTGCAGTAGGCTTGTAATTAACCTGTATTTTAGAAGTTACAATTGGAGTTATTTGTTTTAGGAATCTTTCTATTGATATAATTAGAAAACCTATGATGGGTTAAGTGAGGCTTATTTAATCCGCTCTCCTCATATGTGCTACTTCACTGGACAACAAAGATTTTGCTACTGGGGGTAAAAGCATACGTTATAGACTAAATCGAGAATGCTGATTCCGAATACACATTCAGAATTTTTCTAGCACATCAGAATTTTGATTTAAGTGCATGCGCTCGATTATAACTATGCTTTCGACTAGATATAGGCCATATTGTAAAATTTGCTAAAATGAAAGCAGTCTTAATTCGAAATTAAAGAAACAACAGCAATAAAACAAACAATGAGAAAGTTCATTATTTAGTTTAACAATAGATGGTACTAGCAATAGATGGTGCAAGCGCCGAATGCATCAGATTGTTCTTGGTAACCCTCAGTATCTCGTTTGCGCTGCCGTCATGTGTGATATGTGCACCTGTCGCGCTGCGTGATTACTGTTTTAGCTGTGTTCATTGTGTTAGATAATGAATAGAAGAAGCTGTGTCAATCACCCAGACAATTTTTGTTATGCCTTTGGAAAATTTTCTTCTCGAGACCAGCGGAAGAATATTGTCACTAAATTAAAACTGCATCTACTTATTATTTCGGGTGTAAATTTGGGGATCAAGACAAGAGGTGGGCACCTCATATAAGCTGCACCGTGTGTTACTGAGGGCTTACACAGTGGCTGAATGGAAAAACGAAAGGGAATGCCTTTTGCTTTACCAATGGTATGGCGTGAGCCAACCAATCATGTCTATGATTGTTACTTTTGCCTGACTAATATTAGTGATTTCTCAAAGAAAACCGAAGCAAAAATTATGCATGCCGATTGCAAATCGGCTCTAAAACCGGTTCTACATGATTTCGAGAACCCTATCCCAGTTCCCCTCTCACATGTTTCACTTGACACGTCGCACGATGAACCCCCTGATACTCCTATCAACGAAGAGTCCATAGTTGATTCTAAGAAAAATGAGCAACGCTTGTTTAATCAAGAAGCTTTAAATGCTTTAGGAAGAGACCTAGCATCATCAAAAGAGAAGGCAGAAGTTTTGGGATCCAGACTACAGTAACGGAATCAGACTACAGCAAGGCATTAAAAATTCCATTTTTCTTTCTTGCCATGAAAGCTTATCTGTCTTTTTCAAGCAAGAAAATAATGCTTATTTCTATACTGATGTTAATGCACTCATGCAAAAACTAGGACACATGGAAGTGGCTAACAAATGGAGATTGTTCATAGACTCGAGTAAGGTTAGCCTCAAAGCTGTGTTGTTACATAATGGTGTTGAAAGAATTTCCATTCCTGTGGGTCATGTTGTCGGTATGGACGAAACTTATAAATCGAAGGAAGTCATTCTGAAAAGAGTTAATTACCCAGTTCCTAAATGAAATATGTGTGGTGATTTAAAGCTGATTTCCCTCTTTCTAGGACTGCATCTGGGGTATATCAAAAATATGTGCTCCTTGTGTGTTTGGAACAGTCGCAACGACAGCAATCATTACACTGTAAAAGACTGGCCTAAAAGAGACATGCGCATAGTTGGTCGGTACAATCTTCAGCATATGCCACTGGTAGACCCACAAAAGATCTTCCTTCCACCTCTTCACATCAAATACGGCCTCAGGAAAAATTTCGTAATGACACACGATGACTGTGGCTTCCAGTACCTAAAAGTAAGGTTTAGAGCAGAGAAAAGTGACGCAAGACTGAAGCCGAGCATTTCCACCGGACCCAAGATTAGAGAATTGATGTCTGATAACAAATTCAAAGGTAACCTGAATCCAGTTGCGCTGACGACTTGTGTTAGTTGTACAGCACTTGTTTGGAGATCATAGAGCTGAAAACTATACTGATTTGATAAACAACATGCTAACAGGGAATGAAAGAATGGGATGCCGAATATTTCTTGAAATGCATTCTCATCTCGATTTTTTTCCAACGAATCTTGGTGGCGTTAGTGACTAGTATGGTACGGTTCCGCCAGGACATATCTGAAATGGAAACAAGGTATCAAGGCCGGTTCAATCCACACATGATGGGTAACTACTGCAGTATCCTACAACGGGAGACCAGCACGACGCATAAGCGCAAGAGCAAGTGTCTCAAAGATTTATGAGCTGAGCGTATCAAAAATCAAGTGACTAATCCCTTAACATAAATATACTATGTACCATTATATTATAATATTATTTGCCTTGAACATAAATTTACTATATACAGTATTAATTGACTTTTATAATAATTATTTACCTTGAACTTAACTATTCCTGATATAACATAGTATTAATATATAATTATGCGCATAACTAAAAATCCTGATGTGCTGCAGCAATTCTGAGTTCATATTCGGTATCACTGTACTCGTTTCGGTTTTAGTACAACACCATTTATCTGGGAAGGTGACAATACATTTTCTTTTTTTACTGCCCTGTGTTTTCTGTCATCAATGTCATTATTTGTATAATTACCATTATTATTATTGTCGCAGTTGTCGTCGTCGTTGTCGTCGTCGTTGTCGTCGTCGTCATCATCATCACCATCATCATCATCATCATCATCATCATCTTCATCATTATTATTCGTATTATTATTGATGTTGTTGTTGCTGTTGTTGTTTGCCTTCTCAGAACGTTCGGTCTTGTTTGTTCTGGTAGGTTCAGTGAGAGCGGACAGCAGCCTGCTGTCAGAAGTCCCACGGGTTCTCTTTCCGCACATTATAAGCTTTGATACTTGGTTGCTAATTAACGTGAGAGATATTCAGCACCCAAGTATCAATTTCAAAATCCTAGCTGTCCCAAGCAGAGCAGTGTTTTTGGCTTGCTTTGACCTCATGTCAATTCTGATTTCTTTGAAATATTTCTCGAACTTGCTTGTTAGTGCTCCGAGGGCCCCTACAACTACTGGAATGACAGACACTCTCCTCAGAGTCTACATTCTTGCAATTTCGTCTCTTACTAGTTCGTACTTTTCAATCTTTTCTAGTTCTTTGTCACTTTTGCGTGCATCTCCTGGTATTGCAATATCTTTTATCTTGATTTCCCTTTTTCCTTTATCTACCACAACCATATCTGGTGTCCGAGCTTCAATTAAGGAGTCACATTGGATGGCAAAATCCCATTGTACGTTATTTACTTGTTTTCAGTGACCCCTTCTGTTTGATGATCGTACTATTTCTGTGCTCTGTTCAGGCCGTTCTTTTAACATAATCTCTAATGGACGAAATTAACCCCGTTATCTTGCCGCCTTGTGTGTGTGCTTTTGCGTCAGCTTGCTTCACTCACTCACTCACAATATGTGGGATTGTTTCGTTTCTAGATCCACACATTCCTAAGTACTGCATATCAATACCTCAGTGCACCCTTTCAGATCACATTTCCTTAGCCAACTTCGTGTGTTGATCTTGTCTTTTTTTTTTTTTGATTTCTCTGAGGTATTGTTCATGCAGTGGTTTCATTTTCCAATTGTTTACTCTTTCTTCTTCATCTTGTTTCCTAAACGTTTTTGGGTGCATCACATTTTCAGTGCGTATTATATGTTAATTCTAACAGTGGCAAAGATGGATTCACTCTGTTTTTTGATGTACCATCTCACACTATTATAATTATTTATGATTTCCTTTCATTATAACATTATTTCTGCTGCCGTATCAACGGGTATTCTCCGGAGGCTAAGAGTAGCAAGTACACTTTTGTATTGTTATATATGCTAAAATTAACACCACATTTATTCCATTTTAGATGGAGAGTGCTTTCCTTAGTATATGGTCTGTACCCATTAAGGTGAGCTTTTGTAGTTCTCGGAGATTGGAGTTCCCAATCAGTTGCTTAATATACTTCTCAGCTCCCTTCCTTATCATTCCCAACGCACCAATTACTACTGGTATTGTCGTAGAACTAAGCTTCCACATTTTTATGATTTCAGTTTGCAGACCTTTATAGTGAGAACGCTTTCCGTATTCCTTTCTTGAGACATTTTGATCTTGTGGGACAGACATATCTATTAACAGACAGGTTCCTCTGTTGTAGTCCTTGATCATAATGTCTGGTCAACTAGACTGTCGTAGAGAATTGGATTTGATAATGCCAAACAATTACTAGGGTAGGCCCTTGATATTTAAACAGAAAGGCGGTGTACATCAATGTACACTTCTCCCCTAGCTGGGGCATAGAAATCAAGGTCCTAACGGTTATCTGGCATATAGCTCTATCTCCAGGATTGCGTTTCACATGAGTTTGAGATAAGAAAAAGGTGGATGGACGCGTTTTATAAGTGATTTGTCATGGGGTAGGGGATTGTGTTGCGTGTTCAGAGGGCCTTCCAGGTTCTCTCGAGTGGTAGTTTGGATTGACCAGTAATGATCAGGAGAGCGTCGTCGGGATAAATTCAACATAGATTGCAGGAAAGTAGAGACGAAATTGCTGAAGGATGTATAAATGTAGTATAGTTAAACTGCATACCCTTCCTGGTAAAAAGTGGTAGGAGGGTGTCATTATAAATAGACCAGTAGCCAGTCGTCGAGAGAGAGAATCGAAGAGTCGAGAGTCGACAGCTCTAGTCAGTGTCTTGTGGAGCTCTCAGCGATAATAAAACAAAAGTTAGTGTAATACTATTCTGATACGAAGAGATACAACGGTACCCAATGACTAGTAACTATTGTGGATACTGACGTAAAACAGCAACGGCAGTACAACGGCAGTCGGACATCACACCAGTGGCAGGAAACCACTTAACAACAGTGGCAACGAGGAAAAACAAATTTGCGCAGGTTAAAAAAATAAACATTTACACGGAGAGTTTAAATTAATTCACGTGGAAAATTAAATAACTCGAGAAAAAGAAAAGAAAATCTTGTTGTGCAAACTTACGAAAACCATAAAATGTGGAAAACCTGTTAGCTGGGGTAGTTGAGTTGCAAAAGCAACAACAACAACAACTCAATAAACAACGAGAACAACAGGAATTGCAGCAGAAAATGTTACAACTAATGAAGTTGATAACCAAACTAGAGAATATATTTTCCCTTGACCATGTAGAAAATTCCATAAGCAAATTCAAATATGACCCCAAAGAAGGCGTACCCTTCGAAGCTTGCATTCGGAGATCTGAAGAACTATTTGAACGAGAATTTCAGGATTGGAAGTAAGTAATCAAAACGCGTCCAGATTTTAAGAAAACTATCTACAGCAGAGCATGAGAAGTATAGTAACTTCATATTGCCCAAAAAAGTGTCCGACAAAAGTTTCACCGACACAGTTTACATTTTGTGCAAAAGTTTTAGTGACAAAAGCTCACTGTTTTTATACTAGATGGAAATGTTTAAACATAAAAAAGAGTGAAGATAACGACTTCCATATTTACACAAGCAGAGTCAACAAATAATGTGAGAGATTTAGGTTGGATATGCTTACTCCAGATTCTTTCAAGTGTTTGATTTTTGCAGAAGGAATGACAGATAAAAGGGATGCAGAAATCCGAACGAAAACATTTCTAGCAAAACTGGAAATGATGCAGGATTTGACATTGCAGAAACTGTAAGAAGAGTGTGACATGATATTAAAATTAAGACATAATACGGAAGAAATTCAAAGCAAAGAGCGTTTTCACATAAGACCAGTGCAAAAAAGTCGGAAGACAAATAGAGTGTTACAGGAAAAACAGAAAAATATCGGGATGTAGACCCATGTGTGGCCTGTGGTTGGATGCACCTGAAAAAAGATTGTCCGTATAAAAAAGCAAAGTGTTTTCGCTGTGGGTTCACAGGACATAAAATCACACTGCAAAACTAGAATGACAGGAAAATGGAACAAACAAGAAAAAATAAATAGTTTGTCAGCAGGATAAGTTGTGACTACAACAAACAGAAAATTCGTGAACGTGTGAATTGAAACCACTAGGATCAGAATGCAATTAGACACGGGAAGTGGCACCACAATCATAAATGAGAAAACATAGGAACAGATGGGTAAACCAAAATTATGTAATTCAAACAAAATAGCATATGGTGTTACGAGAAGAAAATTATATTTCACGGGTGAACGCATTTTTAATATAATGTTCAAAGGTCGAACCAAAAAAGTGAATGTTTATGTGTTGAAAAAATCCATGAATTTATTTAGCATCAAATTTATGGAGAAACTTAATTCATGGGATACACCGATAAGCGTTTTGTGAAATAAGGTAAACGGAGCAGTCAAACGATCGAACGAGGTTGATGATCTGAGACAAAAATATGAAAGAAATTTTCCCAAAAGATTTTTTGGAACGTTTAGGCTGTTCCACAAAAACAAAAGCAGGGATGGTTACCAAAGAAAATTCAACACCGTCGTTTGCGGTGGTAGACCAGGTCAATAAAGAACTAGAAAGGTCGGAAAGCCTGAACACAATTGAAAAGATTGACCATGCAGACTGGGCAGTACCGGCAGTCTACGGAAAGAATATAATAATAAGCTAACAGTGTGCGCAGACTTCTCAAACAGATTAAATGACTCTTTACTCACACACAGTTACTCCTTACCAAGCCCAGAAGAAGTATTTACTAAACTAAAGGGAGGGAATATTTTCTCGAAGTTAGACCTCGCAAAGGTGTACCTTCAAATTCAGTTAGAGGGAGATTGCACACATTTACTAAGAATCACCGCACACCGTGGATTGTACAAGTTCAAACGACTGCCGTTTGGGGTAAAACTGGCATCCACCATATTCCAACAAATAATGGATGCGATGTTAATGGTCATCAACTGCAACTACTCTCCTCATCACCCAAAACAGTCAAACTACCCTTGTTAAAATGTACAGACCAATAGTCTGCCAGAACATAAAGTACAAACTATACATTAGCTGCCCCATTTTTTTCTTGCAGGATCATTGCGTCCTCAACAACATTATAACACTTGCGAACGCTGGAGGAAAGGTGTGGAGTTGTACACACAACTACCAATTCACAATTTGATGCAGGAAAACACAGTAACAGTAAAACAATTGCAGGAATGTAACCGTAGTGTGCCTGAACAACCAGAAGGCTTTTGACATTTATCCTGTGGATGGATTATGAAGATCCTACAGTTAGCCAAATACCTACAACCACTATTGAGTGTTATGAACATCTGACCAAGATTGGGTATACCTCTCTTTGCAACTTAGGAGTGACAAGGAGTAAATGGAGTCGGATAGCTTTCACTTTCAAAAGGGCATCTTTTAGGCTGATAGTCCGTCAGAATTACCCTTCATCTTCTCATTAAACCCACTGTCACACCTGCTCACGAAACACGAAACATAGTGGCCATTGAAATAGATCCAGAAGTGTTTCACATATTTTCTTTGTCGACGTCATATCAACCACATAATAAACAATTACACCTCATTACCCAATTTTCTACAAACATTGGAATGAAATTCAATGAGTTCAAATGTGCATTTTTGTCTATGAAACATCTACAAATTGTGCCCTTCTCTAAACATTTAACAATGAACGGCTTGACAATACAACTTCTTCACTCAGGTAACAATTATAAATATACTGGACAAAATCAGAATGTCAGGTATAATGTACCCATAATGAGGGGAACAGGAAATGTAGCTCAAGCTGTTAAAGTGAATATGGTCATCATATCTCTCAGCGTTCAACAACCATATTTCCCCATAGCACGTTTGCAGTGCCTATTATCACGTTTGGCCCTCTGAACTGGTCACTACAGGAAATCAATGAGATAGATATTCGAACTCGTAGGCTGCTCAGTGTTACAGGAAACTTCAACATCATTCGTGGTATAGACAGGCTATACTTCCTATGCAAGTATGGTGGTCGTGGTCTCCAGTCTGTATTGATTTCAATATGAAGCACGGATTGTTACACTGCGACAATATCTGCAGCTGAGGGAAGAAACCAGTGACTATCTTGCCCAAGATAGTTAATGAATTTGAGGAGAGGAATGAAATAAGATCGGATAGAGATCTCTCTCAAAAGAGCATTAATAAGATCTAACTATCAGAAAAAAAATTTAAATGTGAACCCCGTTTATTGAGAAGATAGTACATGTGTAGATGGCATGAAAATCACAAACCGTAGAAGGCATTGATCATTTCAAAAGTTTGGCATGGAGTACCGATAAGTTTATAACATCCTACTTCGAAGGCTACCTCCATGCAATTCAAGAACAAGAGATCCCTAACAAGAAACTACAGCATAAAATGTAGTAAACTTTGACAAGTATCAAATCTAGGAGGTGCAAGACGCACGACCAAGACTGGAGACATTAACCACATTATTGCCAAGCGCGAGAGAATGCCTTCTGAATATCACCTTCTCATGAGTCAGAGTCAAAAATATTGAAAAGGTTGCAAAACGCAACGAAAATTTTAGAAAAGTAAAAAAGAAATAAGTGGAAATTTTACCGGTGCGTGTATTAAATTATAAGGCACTGAAAGAGGATGATTCTCCACAGACACAACAGAATATGCTTCAACACACGAAATCACATAAAGAATCTGGCAAGCCAAATCCAAAAACGAAATATATATATATGTGTGTGTGTGTGTGTTTATGTATGTATGTGTGTGTGCATGTATCAATTAAATATAAGGATAAAATCTACATAAGATTTTTTCAAGTAGCCAGCATGTAAAAGCAATTAAGGTAAAAAATTAATACGATGTATATAATTTAAGATATATTATTAAATTAAGGGGTAGATATTAAACCTGAATATATTCAGTGCTGAATTATTTTGGTTATACACACGTATCTGAGATGAACAAGATTGAAATGTTTTACACGGATACACAAGTGTAAACATTTGTATATGCTCTGTGGATACGTTGTGTCCGTGTGGTATGTATAAGTGTTTATATGTATATATTTCTAGTTGTGTTTGCACAGACGAATGGAGAGCGTGTTACAGCGCTGACCACGAAATCGTTTCGATATGCAACTGAACTTTTTAAAAGAGTTTTTCCTTTGTTCATTCCTTCGACTTCAGTGCGTGTGTATATTTGATAAAGTAGTTTGACCTCAAGCACGCTTAGCGGCTGACGTTTCACGGAGACTAGTAAGTATGCTCCATTGGCGGCGACCTACCAGCCATAGATCTAATGGACAGACCAGCTTGCTTCAATGAGCAACTCGCCGACGTTAGTATGGAATTCAGACTAATGGAAAACAACGCTCACTACCAGAAGGGTATGATGAAGCTACCCCACATCTCACTCATGGAGAGAGAGGGGGAGGGGAGAAGAACACAGTTGATACAAAACAAACTACAAGTATTTCGAAATCTACCACCAGCCAAAACAATAACTTACAACCGAAAACAACAAGCTGAAATCAACCAAGAGACTATAAACTTGGACACGGAGAATTTTTAAAATTTCAAATGCCTGTTACAAATAGATGTCATGAACATAAACCTAATGTCTCCCAGCAAGATAAAGCAACAGGCAAAACGGATGTTTAAAATTCTGTCACTCAAAACAAAGACAATTGAACACATGCCAAAAGAAAGTATCCAAAAAGGCTACAGCCCATATGGGGTAAAACAACTTATGTAGCAAGGGGAAAAGTACGGTACTGTGGAAGAAAGGGTCGCTTCTAACGAAGAAGCAAAGGAACGCTCCACAGTGCCTTTGAAGACAAGCGAGGTGGTGCTGCTACCGACGTACATGGGTCGACGTGCTTCATAAATAAAAATAGGGGCGATGCCACCGGAAATCGATATGGTGTGGCTTGTGGAAGTCGTACTGCTGAACCTGTAGGATCCAGCCACTATCCTTCAGGCCACCGAGCTACACCATCAGAACTAATAATCAAGCCACCCTCAGGGATTTGGAAGAAATACCAGAGGAAGTAATACTACCGGACGAGACCATATTAAGAGTCATGTTGGAGGGAAGAATTTCAAGGTGCTTTAAGTGTGGTAAAAGGGCCACATAAACCTCCCGTGTCCACAGGTCCTACAACCAAAAGCATCCCCATCACCTAACAACCTACCACAGTCTGACCACCTGAAAGACAGTAAGAAGGAGCCAATCAGTACTGCAACGAAACAACACTACCTGTACAGGTGTACAATGTGCCACATGTCAGATGACAAAATGAGCGCAGTGCAGCGTGAAAGGAAGTGTTTTGCTCAAGAACACAACGCAACGCCTGGTCTGGGAATCAAACCCAAGATCTCGCAATTGTGAGTGCAACACCCTAACTACTAACCTATGTGCCTTCACAATATATATATATATATTGTGTGTGTGTGTGTGTGTGTGTGTGTGTGTGTATGTGTGTGTGTGTGTTTGTTTGTTTGTGTTTGTGTGAAGTTCTGTATGTACAGGGGTTCGGGCTAAGTCTGACGATACTTTATGTCCCAATTTATTCAGAAACAGATTGATGCATTTGTGAACAGTCAGTAAGATGTAGTTGGGAAAAAATTTGGCAACCTTCAGGATTGGATGTTAGCTAAATATTAGAAAAGATTTACCTGTATCATAATGATTTGGACCGGGTGTCAAAATGTGGACATCATATCTACTATACAATAAATACTGTGAAGTCTGTAAGACGTGACCCGGAGCAGACCAGTGGAAAGTAACACAGTATGCGTTCTTACTACGCCAGCTCGCCGGAATTCTTCCGGTAACTGCAGGGCAAGGTGATGGAATATCCGAGCAAAGATGTCGGAGTTTAGCTAGAGAAATGTCTGTTGCAGTTGTCTCCATGAAGCTGTTCCTGATGGAGGATATTCGCTGCCAAACGTACGAGAGGCGCAAGGGCCAAATTCGGATAGTGAATGCGAAGGAGAAGCGTTTGACAAATGCAAAGAATCTCCTGAACAAACTGAGGCAGCTTGTTGAGCCAGAGTGATCTGATTTTACACACAAGAATATAACTTCTGCCAGGACCAGTTGCACAAAACTCGGAACAGGTAGCTTGCCAATACCCTATGTGATGTCTCACATATCATGAAAACCGAGAGTGTCTCCAGTAAGTCCGTTCCACATCATTGGGCAGGGTCATAGGGTTAATTCAGACGGCTATGTAAGGCTTCTAGAGTCTGTGGTTAAAACTCGGGTAGCTGCTGGAAGGGCTGCTTGCCATTCGACTGAAAAGTTTCATAAGTGGTTGGTGGAGAGTATCTACGACTTTACCAGTCCCAATTTCTGGATACTTAAACCCCCTGATTGTAATCCTATCGATTACTATGTGCAAGGCGCGACTGAGATAGACAGCGTCCGCTCTACCAGTAACATCAAGGCTAAGTTGGAACCCAAGACCAAGGATTTGTTCGAAGATCTTCCCAGAGACAGTGAGGAACGCAAGCGCTAGGTCCCCGAACCGTCTTGGGTGCGGTGGTAGAAACTGAGAGCGGTAGTGACGACTATAAACTAGCCATAAAATTGTAGATATGCTTTTAATTTTTTAAATTCTATAATTTTTTTTTTGGGGGGGGGGATGGCATATTGTGCTTTCTTTTCCTTTCATGCAAAGTGTCAAATTTAGTGCAAACATCCTGTACGCACACGCACGCACACATACGCACGCATGCACGCACAAAAGCACACACGTGCACACACCCACCCGCACATAAAAAAACAAACACGCGCGTACATATACAC
>NC_068993.1:31387611-31388364 GCF_001194135.2 Octopus bimaculoides
ACACACACACACACACACACACACACACACACACACACACACACACACACATACACACACATATATATATATGGGGTCAGGTAACGGCAAAGGGACGGGCGAACAATTATTGACGTATTTAGTTTGGATTATATCTCCTTATCACCACGTCCTCTTAAACATTTCCTACAAAACCAAATTAATAAAATAATTACAAGACAAATCTTAGAAAGGTAATGTGCCAGAATGGACACATTCTAAACATTAAAAGTAATACTTGAATAAAAGAATAAAAGAATATGGTTTACTAATTTACAACTCTATGTACGTTTTCTTTTACACTTAACTAAGTATGTCACCAACAATTCACCGTTCGGCCTCAGGTTCACAAAAACTATATTATAGTTAGGAATGTAACACTTCATCCATCTCCTTATTCAACAGACTCAATTCTTTAACAAGACAGAATATATCAAAAGAAAAAGAAAAACAACCAAAGAGAAAAGTTATAGAATATATTGTTGGTTTATCTCACTATATTCTACTGAAGTTTCTGATGTTAGCTGATTAATGTTGTGAAATCAATTATCATCATGGTTGCTGAAGTGATAAAAACGATTCAGAATGCAATACATACAGAAGCACACTCATACACACGAGTCCCCCCCGCGCGCACGCACACACACACACACACACACACACATATACACACGCACACACAAACAAGCATACATGCATATACATGTGTACATGTGTACATATATATATATATAT
>NC_068993.1:31388937-31390390 GCF_001194135.2 Octopus bimaculoides
TTCTTATGTGTGTCTCACCTTGCTAAATATCAGCCATTTTGTCTGACAAAAATGGCTGATAAAATGGCTGATATTTAGCAAGGTGAGACACACATAAGAAGGAAGGAAACAAAGGACCACTGATGAGGTCACAGAAGTGTGACGAAAGAACTCTGGCCGAAATAAGATTAAGATTAATGTAATATAAAGCTGAAGCAAATTAACACCAAATATACGGTGCGTGTGTTTTTATTGGCTAAACTGGCAATATGACCATCCCCAAGTACAACAACATCTGTTTCAACACACGATTTCACATCAAAAATCTTGCAAAACAAATATATATATATATATATATATATATGTATCTATATATGTATGCATTTATTTATATGTATGTATGTATGTATGTATGTATGTATGCATGTATACAATTACGTATGTATATCTTTATGTATAAGATTAGTTTAGTTTTTACAATCTCTGAAAGGAATTATGATAGAAAGCGTTTGAATTTTAGAGTTTACTAATTTAATTTGCAGAAATTATTTGTTAACGTAATACAAAAACTTATGAGTCGATTCTTTTTTAGACATCAAACGTTTTCATGATAGACATTATGTGATAGTGCAAGTACGAATCTGTGGCAGTAAACAGAGAAAAGCAATATTGGCAGTGCACCCTGCGCTTCAATTTGACTGTTTTGTTGTTCTTGCAGCTGAATTTTCTTACCTCTTATCTCTCCCCCTTTTACTAAAATATCAGATTATCAACATGCGGTCTACGAATTCATATAAATGTCTTTGAAAAGGAGTTTATTTCTTTATAGATAAGGCAGAGAGATTGTCATTACCACACTTTAATTATCACTGTTGAAAATTAAATACAGAAAGTATCGGTTACTCAACAGATTGGCTATTTATAAGAATTTACGCTGTTGCCATATATCTATTGCTCACACGCAGTGCTCTGGATGGTACAGAACACCTGACTACGCAGAGATACCACAGCCTATTGTCTTTAAATTGTATTGAGTCAGGTCAGTTATTATCAAGTGGACCAATGGACGCTATATTTCTTTCCGTGACCATTCGGCCATTTTTGTAAACACGGTATACGCAGCACAACAATATCCAAACTATACTTTCCGCAGATACTTGACAGTTGAGAGAGTTCTGACTCCCTCATCTGCCAAACATCTAGCATATCGATCGAAGCCAACATTGTAAACTGACGTTTGACACGTTGGTTTGCAATATAGTTACTTAAATGTATTTTATATATGTGAGTCTGGTCTGGCAAACATATTGTTATTTGACATACATTTCAATGCAGATACTAGGGTCGTTTCATTTCACTATAATTCTCTTGAACAAGATATTTCGTTTTGTACCACAAATATGTGTGTGTGTGTGTGTGTGTGTGTGTGTGTGTGTGTGTGTGTGTGTGTGTGTGTGTGTGTGTGTGTGTGTGT
>NC_068993.1:31391319-31398533 GCF_001194135.2 Octopus bimaculoides
CTAATAACTAACACATTTGAGCTATGACTGCGGCTCTACGCCGTCGCTTGAGCAATTAACAAGCGTTCAAAATGTTCCCCTCATTGTCTTTATTCTTAAACTGGATTCTTAGCTGATTTTCAATTTCAAGAAAAAATCGTTCTATTTGTTTTCAACTGAAAGATCGATTTCCAAAGAAATAATAATAAAAAATTATTGATGTCAAGATGCGAATTTACACCAATTTGTTTAACTTTGTGTGCTGTTAAAATTTGATATGTACGGAGTGTAATAAAATAAGTAAACAGACATTTGGTTTGCTACTTTTGACTAAGTTTCTATACTTAGTTTTTATGCTTTCAGTCACAAATTATGTTATGTATTATGTTGTTACGTACAAGAAAGTCATACGCTGTCATTTTCTAAAGTTAGCCGTAAGAGATACAAAACAAAATAAGTAAACAGCGAGCCGACTATTCACTAATTATAATCCCTTCTCTCAGTAAACAGTGTATCAGTGTTTTACTAGTGTAAACCAGATCAAACTACACTTCTCAGAGTTCGTGAAACACTTCTATAGTTTAGTGAATTCTTGTTTGTAATTCACAATCAATCTGAATATGAATTGCATTCATCAATATTTCAATAATAATCTTTTATATGAATCCCCACGTCTTAGAAGAAAACAAACTTGAAAATTACGTTCACAGAACCGTGGCAAGTGATATCACTCCTACAGCTGTCTACAAGTGCAATGCTTGAAGAAAACCTGGTCGACCAGAACTGCTAATGATCCTTATATGGCGCATGCGGTTCTGAGTCTAGTAGACATACACTGAAGATGGAACGAACCTGGGTACAAGTTTGGCAGTTTTTTTATAAGTCCACAGTGACTTAAAAACTAAGTCAATTCCGGTTTAAGTGTGACATTGGTTCTTGTTATTGATTTGGTTTAGAAAAAGAGGGATTTGCAAGATTTCTGAGGCTGGTGAGATGCTACCGTTGTCACCCACCGCAGGAAGGACATGTGCAGGCACAGAATCTCAAGGACGTGGCAAAGTTATTAGAATGGGAACAAGGGAGGAGGCTACAATAATAGTAATTCAGAGATTGAAAGATATATTTGCAGAGAGTACCTGGGTGTTGATACCGCGATATCAGTCTGATCTACGGAGTGTAAACTATTTTAATAGTAGAAATAGTTGGGAGAAGAGATAAGATTCATTGGGGACGTTACACCGAATGAGGTTAAGAATATAGTAGTAGCATCCTAAATATAGTATCACTACCTCCATTGTGGAGTTTCCCCCAGACTTATAGACGGTTGATAATTTGCAGGAGCTAAATATATTCTGACACAGAACAGAAATGTTAGCCCAAGTTCTCTTCACTTTGAATGGTGCTTATTGTCGACGGTTACTTTTCGAGCCCAAGAATTCTAATTTTCTTTTGTTGGACTGCTTTCTACATGTTGATGGTGATGATGATGGAGAAGAACAATCTTTGAGTGAAATAGGCTTGAAAAAAAAAAGGCAATGAACATTTGGTGTTATATTGTTGCTGCATTTAAGTTTTTAAAGATTCTCAACTTTTCTCTTTAAATTCAAAAACCCAGATCCGGAGGTAATAGAGTGACACCAATTGAAGAGGTCTTAGATTTTAGATTCCCACGATATAGTGGCGCGCTATTTTTGTAAGTAACTTGTGAATTTTATTTTTGTTTTTCGAGTCTATAGCCACCAGATTACAAAATCGATCTCAAACTTGTTAATAAGTACATTTGTTTCTTCTCTCTTTTGTTTTATTATAACTATATTTTTCTTGTTGCTTTGAAAGTATTGAAAAACTGTATAACGTTTTCGTAAATTTACGATATTATCGAAAATGTCAGTAACACACTTACGTGATGTTTCGCTGTGTGATTTGAAATAATGACCTTTCAAATTTATGTCTGCAATGTGAAGAGAAAATTCAAACACTCATGGACAAGAGACAGTTAGGGGGAGGACGGAAATAGAATTTGTGTTTAACAAGTAAAACCATATTCTGACAAAATGTCTAATCCTGTTGTTTGCTTCGATAATCACAAGAAATATTTTCTTTATTTCCCATTCCGTAAGGTGTCAAAATCGATGAGTGAAACGCGATTTTATATTAAGGATGAGAAATCAAGTAATCATATTTAGAATTTCAATATTGGAATAATTACTGACAGTGCAGCATCTTTAAAACGCAAACAACAAAAACATGTGCAATTAAACTCAGTCAGATGTGGAGCGGGGCAAGCGGCAGGAGTCATCATTAGAGCTTCTGTCGAAAGCCAAATAACTGACATCCAAATGGAGCTAACCATAAGTAAATAAATGTGATTGGGTGACAAACTACACACACGCACATACACACAAACACATGCGTGCGCGCGCGCTCAAACAAAGACACACACACACACAGATATGCACACATATCATCATCGTTTTAACCTCTACATTTCCATTCTTGTTTGAGTAAGACGAGATACTTTGAAGCACATTTTTGTACGACCGGATACGTTTTCTACTTCCAATTCATCTGTTTAAGTTCAGGCATTTTTGACGGAAGATCATTATGTATATATGGATGAATGTATGTATGCTTGTTTGTGTGTGTACGTGTATGTGTGTGTGTGTATGATGTGGAAATACATATACATCTGTATATTACATATTTGGTCATCCATTACTTTTGTTGATACCCCACTCCTTATAACAAATATGTTGTTATGGAGATAAAGCAATGTCATGCACACACACATGCACACACACACACACACACACACACACATATATATATATATGAATATATATATAATATAAATAATATATATGTGCATATATATTCATACATACATACATACATACATACATACATATGTACATATATACATATATATATATGCATATATGGGTACAGGACGTCACCAACAGCAAACAACATGAAATACGAAAAAAATGAGTTCACTACGCAAACAACGAGAGAAACAAATGGAAACAGGGGTGGAACACCGAACGCTGGAGCAATATCTTCTTTGACAAGAGAAAAGATAGCTGAGAGAGATAGGATATTAGAGAAAAGGATGAGACAAAAACAGTAAAGAGTAGAGTCGCATCAAAAGGATTAAGATAAACTTACTTGGAAATGGATGCGTGGCGTTCAGTCAAATAATAATATAAATAATATATATATATATATATATATATATATATATATATATATATATATACACAAATGGATATATATATATATACAAATGGATATATTGGTACAGGACGTCACTAACAGTACACAACAGAACACAGAAACACACACGTAGAGAGGTTTAAAAGTACTTCTGAAAGCACTGATATGTATATATATATATATATATATTCATATAAATACAGTGTACATTTAAACACATAAGAAGCATCCATCATAGGATCCCTTGCACGCCAGAAAGAGCAATTAAATTCCAAACCACTATTTAGGGATAAAACTTCCAAGTAATTGAAAAATAAAATCATTTACCATCTAACTCCTGGACCTATTGTTTCAGACTTCGTTTAGCAAATAAAATAATTTGCTAGGCGAAGTCTTTTTCAGCAGGTACACCTTAGATTAAACATATATACACGAGGTAATCCAGTATATGCCCCATGCTTAACATTCTAATTTTTCAAATCTACCGCGCAAGCGCACCTCCTTGTCAGCAATAAATGAAAATGCCGGCTTTTCAAATCGAAAATTATCCAGAAAAAATTCTCCATAATTAATAATATCAAGGGTAATGAGAAATATTAGAAATTTGTACTACTAGGGGCTTAGCGTGTAAAATTTAGTCAATAGACTCTATATTATTCATATAAATACAGTGTACATTCAAACACATAAGAGGCATCCACCAGAGGATTCCTTGCACGCTAGAAAGGACAGTTGAATTCCAAACCACTATTTAGGGATAAAACTTCGAAGGAAATGAAAAAGAAAAACATTTACCATCTAACTCCTATCGGTAGTAAATAAAAATGCCGGTTTTTCAAATCACAGCAGATTTGAAAAATTAGAATGTATAAGCATGCGTCATATACTGGATTGCCTCGTGTATATATGTTTAATCTAAGGTGTACCTGCTGAAGAAGACTTATCCTAGCAAATTATATTATTTGCTAAAAGAAGTCTGAAAGCATTGGTCCAGGAGTTAGATGGTAAATGTTTTTATTTTTCATTCCCTTCGAAGTTTTATCCCTAAATAGTGGTTTGGAATTTAACTGTCCTATGATGGATACCTCTTATGTGTTCGAATGTACACTGTATTTATATGAATATGTAGTCTACTGACTAAATTTTACACGATAGTATTTTACACTGGTAGCAGAAATTTCTAATATTTCTCATTACACTTGATATTACTAATTATTATTCTATATATATATATATATATATATATATATATACCAGTGCTTTCAGAAGCACTTTTAAACTTCTCTAGGTGTGTTTTTCTGTCTGTCTGTCTGTCTGTCTACCTCTCTGCCTCTTTCTCTCTCTTTCTCTCTCTCTCTCTCTCTTTCCCTATTTGAAGAACAAATAATATAAGCAGTCCTGATGTGCCGTTAATGATATAGCAAAACTTGCCCAATTTTCCCTGTTTTATAGAAAGACCTATTTGAATTAACCTTGGGATTTATGTGCATATCGATGCTAAATGTATGCTTATTAAAAGTGAATATGTTACAATTTGTGTTTGTCTGAGTGTGTGTGTGTGTGTTTGTTCGTGCGTGTGTGAGTGTATGAAAAGGATGAGGAAAATCTTTGCAACACTATGTTCATTTCCAAGATACTATACAAATATACGTCAACACTGCCCTCAAATCTTTCGCAATGTAGATATCTAACATAGGCAGAAGACGTCATAGAAGTTCAATCGACTGCATCAATGAATGTTGTTGATTGGTACTTTGTATTATCGACCCTGGAAAGATGAAAGGCGAAGTTGTTCTCTGAGTGATTTGAACACAGAGCGTTAATAACTCGAACTATTATAACCAAAGCTCTACCAATTGACTGCAATAAATGATTTATGATTTATACACTCACACATACACTCACACGCTCACATACATACATACATTACATACATACATATATAAATACATACATACATACATACAAAGCCATACATTTTGAAGAAAGAGCTGTCGATTTTATCGACCTCAGTACGTGACTTGTATTTTCTATTGAAAAATAAAATGACTGCTAATATTGGTCTCACCAGGATTTGAACTCACACCATAGTTCGAATTTGCAGGAGACAAAAGACGAAGACAGGCGAGAGAACAACAAGCAGGTTATTAGTTTGACGCTCGGGAAAATGGAAAAGTTTTTGACGTTACGAGCTTGCGCTCTTCGACAGAATGCCTTGAGATGGAAGAAAAATGGAGAGAGAACGAAGAAAACGGAGACAGAGAAAACATGTGCAGTATTGACGGTTCAACATGATGAGATGACTGGAAGAATGAGGCTGAGTGAAAGGGAGATAATAATGGTGGCCGGGCTGAAATAGGGTGCGTAAGCGCGTATGTGTATGTAAGAATGGTGTGTGTGGGTGTGGATGTATGAACGGAGCCGAGCGCGTGAGAATGTATATGTTGGAGAGCTAAAAGCTATGTGAGCCTGTGTGTGCGTATTGGAGCGTGTCTGTGTGTGTTTAAGTAATCCGGTGCGTGCAGCGTGCGAATTGATGTGTGCCTATGGACGTATATATATGTGTGTGTGAGGCTGTGTATAGTTTGTGGGTGAGGTTACATTTATATAAAAAATATGTATGTATATAGGTATATACATAATTGAAAAGGATTTAAAAATCCGTATAAATCAAAAGTTATAGCTAAAGTGTAAAGGTGGAAACAGCACGAATGTATTTTTAGTGATTGTTTTATATTTGTTACATTGAGTAACTTTTATAAAATATTATCGGTTTTGATGTGTATGCGCATCTTAGGATTTGACTATCTGTGTGTGTGTGTGTGTGTCTGTGTGTATGAGTGTGCGTGTGTGTCTTGCTTTGTACTATATGCATTTTGGAGGAGGAACTATTTTTGCGTCAAAATGTTTTTTATTTCTTTTTATTCGAAAAATGGTCAGCTACATATACTGTGTTAAATGGGTTTCAATTGGGGGTAAATTATTTTATTGAATTAACATTTAACAAACTCCATTTATATCGAGAATATGCTCAACTGCATGGTCAACAATCGAATTGAAAGTGCTTAGAAGGAAATGTTCTTCGTCTGCATTGTAGTATGCGTATGAGTGCGCGCGCGTGCGTGCCTGTGTCTATGCGTGTGTGTCTTTGTTTAACTTATTTGGTTTGTTTTTTCTGGTGTGCGTGTGTACGTGTGTTTGTATTTTGTGGTGTGCGTGTGTACGTGTGTTTGCATTTTGTGGTGTGCGTGTGTGTGCATGTGTGCTTTTTGTGGTGTGTGTGTGTGTGCATGTGTGCTTTTTGTGGTGTGTGTGTGTGTGTGTGCGTGTAAGGGTGTGTGTGTTTGTTTTTATTTGTGTGTGTGTATTTGTATTGGTTTTTGGAAATGTGTTGCTTCATATTTAGTAAAACTTTTTGTGCCTTTGTTATTATGTTGTATGTGTGTGTATGTTTGTTTCTTATTTGTGGTGTATGTCTGTATTTTTTTGTAGTGAGTGTATGTTTTGTTTTTTGGGGATATGTTGTGTTGTGTGTGGTAGGGTGTTTGTTTTAGTGGTGTATGCGTTTTGTTTTGGGGAATATTTTTTTTGGTGGTGGGGGATTATGTTGTTTTCTATATGGGGGTGGGGGTGATTGTTTTTCTTGGTGTGTGTGTGTGTGTGTGTTTCGTCTTTTGGGAATATGTTGTTTTGTAGAAGGAATTATTTGTGTCAGAATTTTTTTGAATAGCAGAATTATTTATGAACGTGTTTGTAAACTATAAATCCTTATTTATTGATTAATGTTGGATGTTTCTATATTTAATCATGGTTTATATTTGATAATGATTTGTTTTTCCTTATTTATTCTCTGTCGTTGAGTGAAAGAGTTCGAGCAATTGTAGAGGGGAATGATTTTAAAGTTGGGTAAGTTTATTCCAGCACAATCTGCAGGAATTTTCTGCACAATCTGAAGGGAATTTTCCATGTATTCTCGTCTCGGATCTGTTGTTAGAGACTCGTAATATAATTGCGTTATA
>NC_068993.1:31398866-31399947 GCF_001194135.2 Octopus bimaculoides
ATATATATATAGAACGCAATTATATTGCTAGTAGTCTTGCACCAATAGTCAGTTGGTGCAAGATCTGGTGAATATGTTGGATGACAGAGCACTTCCAAGTTCAGTTCCTGTAACTTGAGTAGTCTTCTTTGTGCAACATGTCGCAAGCGCATTGGCCCGTCTCTATTTACCAATCTCGGCTGTTTGATGACAGGTCACTCAGCATTTCATCCAATTGCTTGATGTATACATCCGCTGTAATTGACCTACCAGGTTTCATGAAGCTGTAGTGGATGACACAAGTGCTGGACTACCAAACAGACACTATTAGCATTTTCTGGTGAATATTCATTTTTGGATTCTGTGTTGCACTTCACTTCTGTCGAACCACAGTGCAGAACGCTTGCTATTGTTGAAAAGATTCCGTTTTTTATTACACGTAACAATACGGTGCAAAAATGGTTCGCTTTAATGCTGTGACAACAAAAAGCAGCAAGTTTCAAGACGTGTCAGTTGATGCTCGTTCAGTTTGTCTGATACCCACTTGTCCAGCTTCTTTACATTGCCGATTTGTTTCAGATGGTCCAATACAGTTGGAATCGAAACATCAAACCTTGCTGCTAACTGATACGTTGTTTGAGATGTATCAACTTCCACTACAGTTTCCATATCATCATTATCCACCTTGGTCTCAGGTCTATCACGAAATCATTCTGAAGAGTAAAGTCACCAGACCGGAACTTATCAAACCATCAGCGTACAGTGTGCACATTCGCCACATCTTCACCAAACACCTCACTGATGTTTCGAGCTATCTGGGATGCATTGGTTCCATGACGAAACTCATATTTATAAGCAACACAAATTGTTGATCTATCCATGTGTCCACAAAAATTAATTTCAACAGAAAACTTACAATATAATCAGAGACCATGATTTGCATTTCGAAAAGTGATAATGTTACTCTTTAATGTTGTAAAACAAAGAATTGTCAGAATAAAACAATAGAGTTTACGACTGTCAAACTTGGTGTATAAAAAATCGGACTTTTCATTCTTAATGACCTGATATATATACATATATATATATATATATATATATA
>NC_068993.1:31401261-31404516 GCF_001194135.2 Octopus bimaculoides
TATATATATAATAAATGGTGACTATGCACATAGAATCCGTCCCAAAGCAAAGAAAGCGTATTGTATCTAACCTCTACCGAATCAGATATTGTTGATTTATATCCCATTCTCTGAAAAATAGTGACGTTGGTTACAGGTGTGCAACGGACTGAAACTCTGCTTCCCTGAATTTCTGACAGAGTGGAGAGAGAAGTAAGAGAAAGTGTGTCTATAACCCGATGTAAAACAAACAAATTTAAAGGAAAACGTTTGTAAAGTACAGGTTTTTTTAAATTTTTTGTCTTCTCACTGATGTTTATATTCTAATATATATTGGCAACAGAAACACGTATACCAAGAAGCGCTCAAAAGTTCATAGGCTAACTATGAGGGAGTGTTGCTAGAGTGTTGCATCAATTTCATATCTTCTTATTGTTCAAGGAAGATTTCAAAAAGTAGATAGTAGCGACTTCTCTTGAGCATTGACAAAATTTTTCATCTTGTTCTTATCAAGTACCTTCAGAAAAAAGGTTTAGTCACACGGACATTCATCCTGACATGATTGCTACATTAGGAAATGGCGCTTCAGTTTTATTAACAGTGGGCAGCCGAAATTAAGAGGGGAATAGAGATTCTTAAAAATGACACAAATTCTGAACATCCTGCAACTGCTGCCCAAGAAAAATTGATCATGTTTACCACATGGTGATGGATTGACAGGCGATTGACTATAAATCAAATAGCCAACGCTATTAGCATGCCCTGTGAGAGTTTCGAATATTCGGCACAATGAAGTTGGCATGACGTAAGTTTCTGCTCGGTGGGTGTCACGTCTTCTGACACCTGATCAAAACCGCACCAAGCTGCTCACACCACGGAAAAATCGGATACTGTTTCAGTTATATTTAGCTTGATTGCTGATTTCCTTGAACGTTTCCTAACCTGGGATGTGTGTTGGCTTCATTATTTTGAGCCAGAGAGAAAGAAATAATCCATGTAGTGGAAACACCCTCCCTACCACTTTCAAAGAAGGATAAAGTCGTTTCGTCGGCAGGGAAGGTGATGGCTTCAGGTTTTAGAAATGTAAAAGGCTTTGTGTCTATTGAGTATCTTCAAAGCAGCGAATTACAATGCCAATTTGCTGAAGCATTTTCAAAAGCTATCAAGACCAAACGCCCTGAGAAGCTGATGAACGGTGTATTGTTTCACGAGGATCCAACACGCGGATCCTTACTGTACGTGACTATGGCTTTGAACAGGTTGATCGCCATTTTTATTCTCTTGATTTGGACCCATCTGAGTATCATTTTTCCCTCACCATAAAAAAGCACTTGGCTGGGAACCAGCATCGTAGTGATGTTGACAACATATCTGCTGTTGATGACATTCACTGAGAGTATCTTCGGTAGAGTATGGACTTTTCAGCTGACACTTGTGTGTGCATATACATACATACATACATACATACATACATACATACATATATACACACATATACACATACACACATACATACATACATACATACATACATACATACATACATATACATACATATACATACATAAAGGGAGATAGATAGATAGATAGATAGATAGATAGATAGATAGATAGATAGATAGATAGATAGATAGATAGATACAGAAAAAGAAGAGCAACAATAATTTCTCTCTACTAATGTGTATTGAATAAGCATTGATCCTTGCAGTATTATTAGAAACATTCATCCTAGAAACCGGAACCACGAGATTGTGAAAGTAACTTATGTCTACACAGGTATGTGTTTGAACCGCTCCCTGAAGCATGGCGTTGTGTTTGATATAATGATTAAAATAGATAATTTCTCCACGGAGTGATAGAATGTTCACTATTGGTCAGCAGTTCAGGCATTGAAAATTCCTAACTTATGTCATCTTCAACATTATCATCAATATGCCGATAAACCATGCCAGGCCTAGTATAGATTTCATTACCATTTTTCGACAACTCCCCAAATAAACACAGCGGTTGCTATTATTCGTTCCTAACTCACATTTCACGCTCCTCTGTTATTCCTGGGACTCTATGTCTCTCGTATTCACCTGTTTTGAATTTTTCACTGTAATAAACTTTTCTTTTCACTTCGTATTAATGTTGTTTTCATGAGTTTGCCGCGATACATACACTGTTTGGATGGTGATAAAGCAGTCATGACTAGACTCCTGTGTATATTACATAAAACATAATATCAAGACACGTCACTTTCATTTACATTCGTTGATAAAAGCATCTTCTATAAATAAACGTAATAATGACGTGTATTTATGATTTGGTAAATGATAGCTTCTACCTAAAAATACCAATATTCATTTCAGACAAACAATTTCAATGACAAAGCAATAATATTACACGAAGCGAAGAGTTTCCAGAAAGAGCTAAATTCTGTATTTCTGTATTTCCTTATTAAATTTAATATCTATTTTTTACTGTCTTTCTACTGGTTTCAGTTTCATATCATGGTCAAGTTATAGTGCACTTTCAGAGAACTTAGTGGATGACGCCAGTACTTTGCATGATCGATACAAAATGTAAGCTTAATATTGGAGTGAGGAAAATTAAACTGAATCGAACTAAATTACGATGAGTATTTCTGTCCCAACATACAGATCTTTAGGTAATATGGACGTTATACAGAAACAGACATATATATATATATATATATATATATATATATATATAATGGATAATATTACTAATGGTTTATATCTGGTAGCTATCTACTATCTATCTCGCTTTGTGATCATGAGTGCACCAAACCTCACGTGTGCGTATGCTCACATTTTTGCGGATGCTTGTATGAGCGAGTGTACTGGCGCCATGCATCTTGCCCGAGGGTGTTTATACATCCATATTTGTCAACGGTTATTTTTAGTACTTTTCTTGCTTGATTGCGTGCTCGTTACTCTCTTTGCCATCTGTGATTTTATTTTTGATCTTCTACTTCTATATAAATGAAGATATTTCCTCCATCTCACTGCTTTTCTTTCTACAAAACTGGAAGTTGCATTGCAGAACAGTTATTTTCACGAGTTGTATTTATTTATCACCCGACGAGATACATCTGCACCGCTGGATGCTCCTGAACCAGTTATTGAGTGTCCCAGCCATGTAGAATCGATGCTAGATGTGTCGAAACAATTGTCGTGATTAATAATAAATCATCGTATATTCCATCTTCCGTCTTTCATTTGACACACACACACACACACACACACACACACACACACACACATATAT
>NC_068993.1:31404560-31407756 GCF_001194135.2 Octopus bimaculoides
ATATATATATATATATATATATACGCGCGCGCGCGTGTACTGTAAGACATACCCGGCGTTGCTCGGGATTTAAATGGCATAGTTTGTATATATGTTACAGTTAACTTGAAACATATGATACGGAGCAATATCATATGTTTATGCAATAAATGAAGGGCTAATTCGACTATATGACATGCCATGAGTCTGTTTGGAAGATATCGGTCCCGAACCTTGTCATGGAAAAGTGGGCGGTGGGTATGTGATTATTGAATGCACTATAAACTCACAATAGATATACTCTCCTTTGCGGCTGTCGGCGCTGCCGCTACCATGCTGAACAATCAGTAGATATAGGAAATACCATCTATGTGATAAATTAAGCCTGTGGGCTCGTTCAGCAGCACCACATGAGAGATATCTGCATGAAAAAAATGACGTGGTACGGAAGGGTGATTCGCAAGGATGCGCTTGAAAACAACAGTCATGCGATATTTCGGTTTGTAATCAATAGCTGAAGAATATTTGTATGGATTCGTCTATTCTTAGAAGGAACACATTGATACTGAAACTAAAAGAAAATAGTTGAATAGTTGCTCAGGATTTAACATATTTTAGCATATTTTTCATTAAAACATAGTGCATTTAAAACAATTTCTATTCCAACAAAATTCTATCTATGGTACTACGGGAACAAGCTATTATTACTACCACTATTATTGCTACAGCGCAGTTTGAAGTCTTCATCGGTTCATCTATTTAATGCAACCTACTAATATCATTTCATTAGCTTTTATCGAGTTTGAACAGAAGCAATGCGTGGACCATGCAGGCAGTCGTAAATACTCTAGGAAAGGGGGAGTTTCTGGCCCAAGGTACGCTATTATTCATTATATGAAAAGTTTAAAACCATCTCTGGAACAAAAGTAATGTATGTTCCCAGTTGGAGAAAGTCAGTTGTGAACTTCAGAAGTTCTACACGTTTACACTTACACACGCACACGCACACGCACGCACATTCACATACACGCGCACACTCACACACACACGCGCACACTCACACACACGCACCCTCACACACACACACACACAGTCACAAACAAAAACACACAAATCCTCAGTATTAGAGAAATTAGTATAAGTATGTCACAATGAGTAACGTCCCTTGGACCAACGAAGCAACCAAGTTATGCGCAGGAAATAGGTTTTCTGCCCCTAGGGGCCCCATGCCTCATTATGTTCAAAATGTTAAGAGTCTAAAATCAACTCTTGAACATAAGTAATGTATGTTTCCAGTTTGGAGAAAATCAGTTGCGAACGTCAGGGGTTCTGCGGTTTTGCACAAACACGCACACACACACACACACACACATACACACACACACACACAGGCACTTAAACACACGCACTTCACACACACACACAAACATAACCTCAGTTTTGTATATATATATTTATATATGTATGTATGTGTGTATACATACATGTATGTACGTGTGTGTATGCAACACTAATTACAAGTTACCTAGAGGCAAAACTATATTCCTAGCTGCAGGAAATGCCGCCTACATTAATAACAATTGGAAAGGTTACCTAGGCGATTGCTTCATCTTCTGGGATAGAAACCATGAAAGCCTACAAAGATTCCATTCCATCATAAAGAGGGTTCGCGAAGCAATACAATTTACCATGAATGTAACAGAAAGGAACTATCGTTTCTAGGTATCCTTATCGTTAAAGAAGTGGAAAATATCGAAACTTACTTATTTTACAAACCAACAGACACATACGAATACTGAAATTTCCGATTAGCACACCTCTCACATACCGAAAGTAAGATTCCCTTCAGCATACTAAGACGCATCTGCACCATAGTAACACACCTCACACTACAGGAAAAAGATTATATGAACTAAAACGGTCCCTTCAAAGACAAGAATATCCGGCGAACTTCATCAATTCGGCCATTTCCAAGGCCCAGAACATTGCAGTGACAACACTGAGGAAAAGCAAACCAACAAAATGAAAAGGAAAAAAACAGTTATGCTTTTTGTCGTCACTCACAACCCAATGAATTTCAACATTGTAAAAGCCGCCAAACGATATCTCCCCATTCTCCAGCAATCCCCCAAAATGAATGCTCTCATAAAAGCCTCACAAATAATATATAGTAGACGCCAAGCACCCAACCTTAAAAAAAAAACTGCTCACCCAGGCGAAATTTTCGTCTAACATTGAAACAATGCAAGTTAAGGAATGCGAGGACCCTCGGTGTGGAACTTGTGAATAATTGAAGACGGTGGACAAATCTCCTTTGAAAATAATGAGATTTTCAGAGTTAATGCAAACGTGAATTACAAAACACAAAACTTAATTTACTGTGCAAATGGCCCACAATATAAAGAATACTACATTGGTGAAGGCGGAACGGGACCACATATCTGAATTCGTGTATATAAACAACAAATTAAAGACCCCTTTATCAGAAACACCACTTGTAGTAAACACATCGTATCATGCGGAAAGGGAAAATTCACGATTTTCCCCTACTTTAAGTGATGGTCACACAACGAGCATTTCTGCGAATGTAAAGAAGACTTCTTCATTACGAAGTACAAACCACAACTGAACACAAAGACATGATAAGCCATACCCCAAGAATGGGACTCTCTTCGGATATTTTTTTTAAAGATGTATATAGGAGTGGATGACACCCACACTTTTAATCCCACAAATAGAAGTGGATGACACCCACACTTTAATCATTGAATCGCTGCAGAGAAGATCAACCCCCGGAGACATGTATCTTACACCTTTTTTATTTCTGTTTCTTAACCTCGAAATTTAAACCCTTAATTTCTATCTTATAATCGATATGTATAAGTAGTTTTAGACGATTTAGGCGGTTTGCCATTTTAAAACTTACGTTTTTATTCCCATATTTATCAACCTCTTATTCGTTTTGCACCTCCCATATTTATCAAGCTTAACACCTTACATGTGATTTTTATTTATAAGTAATTTTATATGTATTTTTTATTTATATTTTTATTTTTCTTCTTATATATTTCTATATTTGGTTTTATATTCTTTATACCTTTGAAGAATCTGTGTGACTCTATGTGCATGATTCATGTTGATGTGCATAAATATATATGTTCCAACTACATTTAGTTGAATGATCTTACACATACGTATACATATATATATATATATA
>NC_068993.1:31408839-31415484 GCF_001194135.2 Octopus bimaculoides
TATATATATATATATATATATATTATTAATTGAAATTTTTTAGGGTCGCCTCGGTATTTATCATTCATTGTCGATAGTACTAGGGCTACCAATAGTTTCAATTTAAGGATCGTATCCCGTACTGTCCTTGTTTGTTTATTTTGTTTTGTCTGATTTGATTTTTATATTTTATCTTTCTTAAAACAACGATAAATCCACAGTGATTTATCCACATGTGTCTTTGAATAATGCGACACAAACAACAACTTGTTGCGCCGCTAGGCGGGTTTCAATCAAGAAACTGGGTTGCATCACAATAACTCTATTCGACATGGTTTGTGCTGTAATGTAAGAATATGTACTTTATTTTAAAACGCAACTTTAATGCACAAATAACCTAGCAACCTTAATATCAGTGGTTCCCAACAGCGATTCCCAACCCTTTTATTTAAATGAGTTTTCCCACGGATCCCTTTTTAATATGCTTATCCTTATATGTGTATATGCATATATGAAGTTTTGAATTTAGCTGATGGACCCCCAGTACCACCTTTGCAGACCCCAGGCTGGGAACCACTGCTTTATATGTTTGCTCGGCCAGCTGGATACAACAATCCAATCTCACTTATTCTATTATATAAGACTGTTCCCCGTGCAAGTGAAGTAAATTTGATTAAAAAATGCAAAAAATAGTAAACATAAATGCTCATGAAAATGCATAATTGCAGTATGTTGTTAAATTTGTAATTTCTTTTTCAAAAAGCTTTAATCTCAAAGTAAAGGTTATTAACATATTAGGGTTGATTTGAAATTGTAGCCATTTTAGGGACTTCATTATTTTAGATGATTAAAAACTTTGGACACTTGGGGTTTCTAAGTTTAAAGAAACAACTATTATAATTTGAGCTAAGCGTTCATTTTTTCATAAAATAACAATGTATGTTTATACGAATGACTTGCTCACAAGAGGTTTCATAAACACTGATCCGTATAATCTGATGGTTGTAATTAATTATACGAAAGTGAAAGCAGACAACAAATATTTCCTTGAAAGCAAACGTATTACAATTATGGTTTATGAATATGTATAAATTCTAATTAGTTTTCAGTGTTAATGTTTGATATGTCTGAGTGTTTTGTATTTATTTCATGTTACCATCTTGTGTTTCAATTCTTGTTATTTCTAAATATTCTTGTTTTCTTACTTTTTAAAGTGAATTATCTGAAGGAAAACCTTCCTCAGAAGTACTCAAAATTTTGCATTCATGTTCTTTGTTATGGGGATAATAATAATAATAATAATAATAATAATAATAATAATAATAATAATAATAATAATAATAATAATAATAATAATAATGGAATACGCCTCCCACATAACATGTGGTATACGATAGTCGTTACAAATACTATGACTTAGGAGGTCGAGCGTTCGAGAAGTCGACAAAGTCGGTCATAAATAGTCGTATCTTGTCTAATTAACTATACTGCTATACCGGAGTGGATGTTACAACAGTTCGACGTTGGATTACAACAGTGGCGATGAGGAATTAACGAACTCACAAGGAGATATGAAACAAAAGTGTAAAAAATCGCAAAATTAAGCAAGAATTGTTGACCTGTTCGTTCGAGTTGCAAAAACAGCAACAACAACAACTGCAAGAAGAAGACGAACAACAACAACAACTTCAAAACCAACAACGATTACTATTACAGCAAGAAATGCTGCAATTAATGAATGTTCTCGATAGATTATGTTGCAAAATCAATAACGGGATTTAAATATGGACCAGACGAAGGCGTACTATAGAAGATACGAACAGATCTTCAATAAAGACTGCAAAGACTGGGATGACGATAGGAAAATGCGTCTCATCCTAGGAAAACTGGCAGCAGGAACACACGAGTGTTACAGCAATTACGTACTCCATAAAAAAAAATTTTGACTTAAACTTTAGAAATGCAATAGACATATTTGTGTAAAATTTTTAGCGAGAATAGCTCGTTGTTCAAAACACGCTGAAAATGTTTCAACCTATAAAAGAACAACGAAGAGGACTACATTACATATGCTGAGAGAGTTAACAGAGAATGTGAAAGCCTAAAACTGCACGAGTTAACACCGGCATGTTCAAGTACCTGACATTTACTCAGGGGCTAGCTGCAGAAAAAGACGCAGAAGTAGGAACAAGAATTCTTGCTAGATTGGAACAAAACCAAGCTGTAACCTTACAACAAGTGTCAGAAGAGTGTGAAAGAATAGTAAATTCAAGATATGACACAGAAAAAAATTGAACATAAAGATTGCTCCCAAGTGGAAGAAATGCATCGAAAAATAAAAAATAAAACAGGCAGAATAGAAATCAAGTGTGTACTAAAATACACTACAAACAGGACAAAAGTCAGAAACAAACCCATGTTGCATGTGGCGGTCTACACTTGAGATAAAACTGCCCGTTTAAGAAAGTGAATGGTTCCGTTGTGGAAAAATTGCACATGTAAAGTGCACTGTAGAACCATATAACAAATCGTTCGAACAAATAAAAAGGAGTAAATAAGATGTCATCGAAAGAAAATAGTAATGTGGCAAAGTGGAAATTCGTGAATGTGAAAATTAAAAGTACAGGAGTGAAAATTAAAAGTATAGGAGTAAAACTGGAGTTAGCCACTGGAAGTGATATTACTATTGTGAATGAAGAAACTTGGAAGTATATTGGCAAGTCAAAATTAAGTAAATCTACAAAAGTTGCAAATGGTGTTACGGGTAAAAGATTGCCTTTTGTAGGTGAATTTGTATGTTATGTGACATTCTGTGGACAAATGAAAACGGCAAAAAGTATGTGTTAATAAATTCAGTAAATCTGTTCGGCACAAAGTGGATGGAACTGAGGGATTGAAATGAAAAATAAAGCATTTATTCCCAGATGTTCTTTCGGATGAACCGCGCTGCTGCACAAAAACGAAGGCAAAAAATGTAGTAAAACAAAGTACACCGCCTGTATTTAAGCCAAGATGGAATGTACCATTTGCGGCAATAGAGTAAGCAAATAAGGAACTTAAAAGACTTGAAAGCCTAGAAATAATTGAGAAGATGGACCACTCAGATTGGGCAACACCTACGGTCTACGTAAAAAAAGAAAAATAAGTTGCGGTTTTGTGCAAATTTTTCAATGGGTTTAAACGATTGCTTAAACTCACATAACTACCCATCAAAATTAGACCACTTGGACGCATACTTACAAATCCAAGAAGAAGAGGGATGCTCACACTTATTCGCCATTAATACACACGTGGCTTATTTAAATTTAAACGGCGTCCTCTCGGTGTGAAAGTGTCCCATTCCATATTTCAACAAATAATAGATACAATGCTGGCGGACTGTGATTTTGCCATCGCCTATTTAGACTATATCCTAATAAAAAAGTGAATCACACAAGCACGTAGAGCACGTAAAAAAATTATTCGAAAAGATAAGAGAATACGGTTTTAAGATAAGTGAAGAAAATGAGAGTTCTTTCTGAAAAAGAAAAAAATAAATACTTGGACCAGGTAATAGATAAAAACGAATGGGAACCAGAACCATCATGAGCAACTGCGATAAAAAATATGCCCACACCTAAAAATGTGGCTATGCAACAAGCATTTTGGGGATTAGTAAATTACTATCAAGTTTATATTCCCAATATACACAATGTAAGGGCCCCGCTAAATGATTTGTTAAAGAAAAATATAAAATGGTGCTGAAGACTTTTGACGAATTAAAACACACATTAGCATCGAACTTGTCGTTAAAGAATTTTAATCCGAAGCTGGATATTATATTGGCTACAGATGCGACTGATTACAGTGTAAGAGCAAGGCTTCTGCACAAATATAAGGATTGGAGTTAAAAGGCTATAGACCATGTGTCAAAATCGATATAACTAGCAGAAAGGAATTATAGCCAAATAGAAAATGAAGCGTTAGCATTCATATTCGGTGTAAAAAAAATTCCATGGATTTATGCATGAAAGTAGTTTCTGTCTACAAAAGGATCATCGCCCACTACATTCAATATACAGTTCTAAAACAGGAATACCAAAACAGACAACTAATAGACTACAGCGAACGGGCACTACATTATTTAATTATGATTTCAAAATGGAATATTTACCGTCAAATAAATTACGTCATGCGGATGGTTTGTCCAGACTGATACCGAAACAAGGCGAGCCATTAATAGGAGCATTAATATCAGAAGCAGAAGTAAAAAATGTAAAGTAGAATGTGGTACGCGAATTACTGATGGCCCTAGAAGATATAAAACGAAATGCAGAAAAGTACAACTTCATAATTGAAATTAAAAGAATACTGTGGACAGGAAAATTAAATAGGAACAGAATTGGTGCGAAGCGAAATGAAGACGTGACTTATATTCAATTTGCGATAGTGTACTGATGTATGCACAGAGAGTAGTAATACTTGAAACACTGCATAAGAAAATGTTGATGGAATTCCATATTGGATAACCTTGATATTTCGAGGATGAAAGCTTTAATGCGTAGCTACGTGTACTGGCCAAAAATGGATAGCGGAATTGAAAATTAAGTGAAAGGCTGCAGAGGATGTGCTCTAGCAGCAAAATTTCGGACGATAAAAAGTGAACCTTGACCAAAAGTAGATGTTCCTTAGTCGAGACTACTCATTGATTTCGCTGCTTCCTTAAACGGTTCATACTACTTTGTGGTTGTAGATAGTTTCTCTAAATGGCTAGAAATTTGTAAGTGTAAAAAGCCAACCTCCTCAACTACAACAAACTTTCTACATGAGTTGTTTGCGAGATTCGGCGTTCTAAACACTATAGTGTCTGATAATGGAACGCAATTTGTGTCTTTTGAGTTCAAAATTTTCTGTAAGACATTCGCTGTAGAACATGTAACTACTGCGCCATACCATCCCAGTTCTAAAGGAGAAGCAGAACATTAACAATGCATTCAAGTGTGCCCTAAAAAGTCGATTACGACAATTCCTGAGAGTGACATCAAATCCGCGTGATACTAAATCCAAACACACCAGGGGGTATGTCACCAGCGGAGCTGATGTTTGTGAGGAAAATAAAATCAGTCTTCGACAAATTGCTACCTGATAAAAGAAAAATTGCAATGGATAATACAGCAAGATATTTCAAAATTGGAAAAAAGCGAACCCAAGAGAATAGATGCACTAATGGAATGGTTATATGATACTTTTCAAGTAGAAAGACGACTACAAATAATTGAATCCAGACGCACAAGTGAAAAATGAAAGTGTACGGAGTTCCTGGAAGTGGATGCCAAACGAAAGAAAAATTAAGTTTGTAATTGTATGAAAAAAGCTCAAAAAAAGAGGTCGGGTGATGTAAAAACTATTGTTAATAAAAAGAAATTAAATTACAATCCCTGAGAAAAAATACTTAAAAGGGAGATACTATGCGGATAATAATAATACTGGAACACCCCTCCCACGTGACGAGTGGTATGTGAAGTCTTTACAAATACTGTGGCGTAGGACGTCGAGCAGTCGTGAAGTCGGTGAAGTCCGTTATAGATAGTCGTGTCTTACTATACTGCTATACCGGAGTGCTTACTATACTGTAATACCAGACTGGACTTTGGATAACAACATTCTTGAAATTCGAGATTTCCTCAATTCCTCACAATTTTAAATAGCCATTTTAAATTACAATGAAAATTATTAAGAATAATATGAAGTAAAATTTCTCAATTAACTACAATCAAATGAAAAATGAATTTTTTGTTTCTCTTCAATGAATGATAGAACAGCCATGTGATTAAAAACACAAATATATTTTTGAAAATACCTTGTATGTTACCACCCTGAAACAACACTTTCAGCCACGGTGTGATGTTTGTTTTCCCGTTTCTTTTATACATAACTTAAGGGCCGAAACATTTGCCTGAGAGGGGTTTATTTTCTGAAGATCTGCTATACAGCGCACTTGAGAATTTTTTACCACATTTATATATGCAATGAGAGAAATTCCGGGCAAACAGGATCAATATAAATAGGACGGGTTAAGACAAACAAGCATCAATTCAAAGATCACTCTGCGAGAAATTTTCTCTGTTGAGACCACCAAGACATTTATGTGGATGGAAATTTCAAAATAATAAATGACAAAAAATATAAATCAAAATCTAAAGCAAAAGTAATGAAAATTACTAAAAATAATTACTTCGCAACGGATTGGATCTCATCACGTGTTTGAAACACTGGAAACCGTACACCCACAGATTACTGACGCACACACTTACACACGCACGCATCCAAACATCAAGGTTACCAGCCCCTATCCACACGCACACACGCTCTCACATACACACGAACACCCACCTCCGTTTTGGGATCACCAATTCTTTATTATCTCCCTGTTTTCCTACCTCTCCTGTGTAACCACCTTTGTCCGGCTAGACGCCATGATTGACCGCTAGCGCCTAAAGCTTTTTTATTCTCTCTCTATTTTCTCGTGTTCCTTTCTGTTGAAGAGCGTTGGCTTGAAACGTAAAAGATTTTTCACCTTCCCGAGCGTTAAACTAATACAACTGTTTGTTGCTTATACACCTGTCTTCGTCTTTAGTTTTCCTGCAAATTCCAATTATATATATATATATATATATATATATATAT
>NC_068993.1:31415961-31416861 GCF_001194135.2 Octopus bimaculoides
CACCGCCAACACCTCTTATGTCCATCTCCTATGTTCCAGCCTTAAGGCTTTCACTTCATATGCGCCAGCTCAATTTGATTCTTTTTGAGTCGAAAGACATTTGTTATTATATTCTTGTTTGTATTTGTAATTGTGTGTCATGTTCTCCGTTTTTCGTTTGTGTTGCCGTACCCATTTTCTAGCCTTCTTACAAAAATCTAATGCTCTTAGGTTAGACTTTTTTGGTGGGTAACCAGACTGAACTGTTTCAAGTGCAACTGCACGAAACAGTAAGGACATCTGGTAAGTTGACTGGAGAAAGAAGGCCACGAATGGCCCGTCCTTTTTCCCCCTATCTTTATAATTGTTGTTTGTCATGTCGCCTTTGTATCGTCTATCTGTTGGAATTTTTTATTGTCCTCTATTGCGTTTTTGTTCCATTATACATACATATATATATATATATATATATATACGAATATACGACACGCTTCTTTCAGTTTCCGAGACTATTGTAGAACACTCTTAACGAATGTACCATGCTGTGGGACTAAAATTGAAATCATGTAGCTAGGAAGCAAAATCTTTATCAAAACCCAACTATGCGCCTATATATGTGTGCGTGTGTGTGTTTTGCTAGCTCGTAGGCAGGCAACATTTATAGGCGTTAGAAAATATATACTCTTCACGCGCCTCGTGTAAAGACACCTGGAAGTTGTAGAGAAGAGAGACAACCAGCATCAGTTGCCATTCCGAGCTTAGGTAATATTCTAGAATCGATGGACCAAACATCCAACATAATCTCTGTTTTTATTTCTCAGTACACGCGCACACACACACACACATTCTCTCGATCTGTCTCCGTCCGTCTTTCTCTCTCTCTCTCTCACTCTCTCTCTGTCTCTCTCTCTCTCTCTCTCT
>NC_068993.1:31416871-31421652 GCF_001194135.2 Octopus bimaculoides
TCTCCCTCTCTCTCTCTCTATATATATATATCTTACACACATAAGTATCTATCAACTTCACTTCTCGTTCTTCCATTTCCATAAAGTACCTGTCAAATACTGCAAATAGTCGATTTAGAAAAAAATATTATTATTATTAGAATTTACCCAGGCAGCGCTTTAGTACTGGTAACATTAAATATCCTTCAACCACTTGTCTATTTCATTATATGTCGTCCCTAATGCACCAATTATTACATGCACAAAATTTACAGTTTGAATGCATCAATGTTTCACGATTTCAAATATGAAGCGATTTTTTTCCTTCTTTCTTTACAATCCTGGAATCAAGGGGACATGAACCAATCAGTAAGCAACTTCGCTTTTTCGTGTCTACTACTGTTATGTCTAGTTTATTATGCCTCCATTTCTTATATTCTCCTTCTGCTAACTTGGGACATTCCTCAACAATATGCCCCACTGTCGCATTCCAAATTCCACACATGTCTACCTTTATCTGATACCTTCTCCACGTACATATATTTTCACAAGATGTTTGATTTTATCGCTCGATCGTGAACTGCAATAATAAGGCTCCCTGTTTCTTTTCTAATTGACTTTTTTTTCAATAATTTCAATAATTTTTCAAGTCCTCCATTTTAATAATCTTGCTTGTTCCTAAGGATCAAACTTTCTGTAGCAGCTCCAGATGACATTCTGTTCCAATCTCGTTTAGCCACTTGTCTATTTCATTATATGAGGTCCCTAATGCTTCTATTTCTTATATTCTCCCTCTGCTAACTTGGGACATTCTGCAACAATGTGTGCCACTGTCTCATTTCAAATTCCACACAAGTCAAAATTTTCCTAACATTTTCTCCACATACACATGTTTTCTCAAGATGTTTGATTTTAACGCTCGATCTTGAGCTGCACAATAAGGCTCCCTGTTCCTTTTCTCATTGACTTTTTTCAACCAATCCCAGGATTTTGTTCCCCATACATACACAGTGGCTTTCCAAAACTGACCATGGAAAGGTTTATCCTCAATATGTTTAATATGTTCTCTTCGAATTTTATTCTTGTCCTTTTCTCCTATTCTACATTTGATCATTGTCATTTATTCGCTATCATTTGTAATTTCTCGGTGCTGTTCTGTAAATATTCTGATAAGCTTTTCTTTTCATCTGTACACACTCTTACTCAACAGTTAAACATTTTTTAACTTGGCGTCCCTTCAAGAACGAGTTCTCCACTGGTAATTTGATTTCTCCCTTCTCGGCTGGTAGACTCTATACATTGTCAACAGCTTTCTAGTTTTCTGTCAAGTTTCTGTACGTTGCTTTATCCAATCTACAATTCCAGCTCAATATCTGATAGCCGGTGCTGCTCTTACATTCATTGCTTCAATAACACATTTTAAAATTCAACTAAGATTTTCCTGAACCTCCTTGGTAATTTGATTCATGGCGCCGTGTTATAATTCATCTGCCTTCAGTATTCTGAAATACTTATTCCACTCTCTTTTCTCGACTGGTTTCATTGTTTTCCCATTTGGCACTTCAAATCCCTGTCTTCCTTCAAATCTACCTTGCTTTATTATCAATAGAGTGCACTCTTTAGTAAGAAATTCCATACCTATTTCATTTGAGAAAATGCGTTGCGTATGAACAAGATTTTCAAGCTGCTTCTCATTTTCGCATAAAGATTTATATCATCCATAAAAAGGAAAATATTTTTCTGCCCATATCCTTTTCGTGAATCATAAGCTATTTCAACTGTACAGTATCATGGCCAAGAAAATAACAATGGAGATAAGCTAACTCTTTCATATATATACCACGCTGATGATCTCTTTCACAAGTCTTTGCTTTCCTCCAGTCAGTTCAGTATTCCAAACGTTTATACCATTTTCTCTATATTTTCTGCCACTGCGAATATGCCAATAGTTTCTGTAATCCAGCCACTTTACATTCAATCCCATCATCCTGCGTTCACAATTTCTAATTTTTATTTTGGCAACTAATAAGTGGTCTTTTGTTTCCTGCATCCTTTCTATTCTACAGGGAGTAGATTATTACTTTCCATATGATTATATAACTTCACTGCCCTGAGACTGACCATAGTCTTCGTAAGCGATAAAACAGTTTATAGGTCGTACATTTGAGACCAATTTACCGTTCAAGGGGTCTTGAAACATTACAATGTTCGTCCACTTGTCATCCAATTAGGGACGCGTCCTTGCTGCGAGCATTCACCCAGTTGTGTAGTGATCCTTTCATGTAACTGTGTAAAATTCTTCAACCAATGACCTTGTACTCGATCTGGGCTAGATACTTTCCAATTTGCTATTTTTTTAAACGTTAATATCATTGAATATAGATAAATTTTGAAATCCTTTTGTCTTAGTACTATTACAAGTTGTCTTTCCACCAATGTTAAACATTCTGCACTTTCTCTGTGTTTCACCGGCCTGTTCCAAATTTCTCCCCAAAATAGTTTACTTTCTTGCACATCAGGAATCACTTCTTGATGCTGTTCCCCCTCTATTTCCACAAAATATGTTTCTATTTAATTGACATAATCTATTCTATTCACAACCTTTGTATCTAGCATCATATCTTTTCATTTTGGCTTTTAACGCTGTCACTCTTTGAGATAATTCTTCATACAAGGTTTCCTTTTCCGTTTCTTCTAGTCTATTCAGTGTTCTGTATATTACCTCATTCTTGAGCTCACATCTCATTACTCCATCCAAGTGCCCCAGTTTTTAACCTGTGTTTTCCAACTTCATTTATATTCTCTTCCTTCAGTTTGGTACTTTCTTTTCCTTCCCCTTCTTTTCTTCCACAATCTTCATCTTGTATCTTACAACATTAGCAGCAGCTATGATATGCTGGTTTGTTTCACTGATGTTCTTTGTTTTAACCAAGCTCGAAACACCATTTACTCTGTTTGTGACTCTCCTTACTTTCCCTCGCACCATATACCTTACATTTGGTGGTACTTCATTGCTCACATCACATATTTTTCCACGTAACATTTCTAGAATCTCCGTCTCTTCATCTTTCAAGTCTCGTGCAACATTTATTGTCACTTGTCCAGCTAGGTCGTCTTCAAAATTTACTCCATCAATATTCTTAAACACAGAATTTTCTTTTTTTTTCATTTTCTTCGTCTCTTATCTCATTACCACTTTCAACTATTGTTGCTTTACACTCTTCCCGTCCCTTTCTATTTTTCTCTGCATATTTTCAATCTCCAGTCCTGTAATCCAATCGTTTATACAAATTTTCTTTGCCTTGTCTATTAATCGCTGTGTGGAACCTTCAAAGACACTCTTTTCACTCCAAATTCTCTTCATTCGTTTCATGAAACCTCATTTATTTGGCTTAACTGTAACCCACATTCAATCACAATTTTATTTACCACTTTTTATCATTTCATTTTCCTCCCTCTGCACTTTTGATTTCGATTGTGGTTCTAATCGATGCCTACGACGACTTGATTCAGTTTGTTCACATACTCATCGCCTGCCGTGCGCGACACCTTCCCTGTTAACAGTTCCATTTCGGCCCCCTAACACAGTTATGATTATTATTTGCGTTGTTGCTGCACGAAACCAGATTTTAAGCATATTTCCTCTACCTATTTGTTCAAATCCTTAGGAATAGTTCCTGTGCATATGGTCCTGACGCGGAGCCTCTGAGAGATGAAGTTCGGATCTCACGGAATGAATCCACTCAGAACTGTGGTTGTGCGAAACCTCTTGCCCTCAGATGTTATTCCAAAATTGGCGGATTTTTTCTGCTTCAGGAGGTGTATTATCTTCTGTATTTCCTCCTAAGCCCTTAAAAACTGTCTCTAGTTATTTGAGAGTAGTAGTAGTAGTAGTAGTAGTAGTAGTAGTAGCAGCAGCAGCAGCAGCAGTAGTAGTAGTATTAACATTATTGTCGTTGTTAATATTATATCAATTTGTTCAATTCTTGTCTGTCTATTTTCCATTTTTCCTTGTATCTTACTAAACCTAAATGTCAGACGTTGCAAGATTAAAATATTCTTTGTTATTGTAACATTCTCACTTCTTTGTCTATTTCATCTTTTTCTTCTATTTTTCTTTCTATTTCTCATTGTTGTAGGTGTTTGTGTGTCTGCTTGATTCTTTTTTATCTCCTCTTTATTCATGTTATGTCTTAGTGAAACAACTATAAATATTTTCTGTTATTTCCGTAATATCTTCTGAAGATTTAAGCAGATTAACGATCAATACCCCTTATTTCCTTGCTATCTAATGGATTTTCCATCTATCTGCCGTAGTCATTTCCCACTATAAAACTTAAGTACTTTTAATTCTCACAATTCTTCCTTTCACTGATGTATGGTCAAATGTCACCGGCGTTGACTAAATACTGTTCTTATTTTCTGGGCTAAGTTTATGAGATTTGTGTTTGCCTATTTGATTTTTACAAAATTCACAGATCATGTATTTAAAACAAAAGAAATTAGAAGCTTTATTACTTTTCCCAGTAGGCATAAGTTCGTAACTATAATTAAGCAACATATAAAGACACTCGCAATGGTGTTGTGTCGGAAAATCTTAGTTAATAAAGTTTCGTATATATAAAAAACAAAACAAATTGAAGTGAATTGATTTCAAGTGACAAAGTATTATTTCCAAGACTTACAAATAGAACTTCTACTCACTAAAAATTAATTATTTTTTTTATATCTAAAAACTTATTTATAATTTAAATTAGTATGAATTAGTATTTGAAATAAATCAGACTACAAACTACTATATA
>NC_068993.1:31421799-31422710 GCF_001194135.2 Octopus bimaculoides
AGAGAGAGAGAGAGAGAGAGAGAGAGAGAGAGAGATGGAGAGAGAGAGATGGAGAGAGAGAGATTATTTTATCTATTACTTTTCTCAATCATTGGACTGCGGTCATGCTACGACATAGCCTTAGATAATTTTTTAATCGAATGAATCGACCCCAGTAGACGTTTTTAACCCTGGCACTTATTCTACGCTTCTTCTAGCCCAACCGCAATACTATGGAAGCGTAAACACACCAACACCAATTTTCAATCGGTAGTGGAGAACAAACACAGAAACAAAGACCCAGACACACACGCTCACACACACACACACACATAAGTATATATATGTGTGTGTGTATGTATGTATGCATGCATGCATGTATGTATGTATGTATGTATGTATGTATGTATGTGTAGATATATACACATGCACATACATATACGACGTGCTTCATTCTTGTTTAGAACAAAAGCCCCACGGTTGTAGTCTTCGGTTATTTTTCCGTTTTTTCTCATTTTACTTGTGGCCATGCTGGGGCACCACCTTGAATAATTCGGAGTTGAACGTATCGACCTCATATCCCCCCTTCACTTGTAGTTATTAGATTGTGGTCAACCAAGGGCAACACCTTGAAGAAATTTTAGTCAAATGTATCAACGCCAGAACTTTTTATATTATTTTTATTGTTGCACTACTTTGAACAGGTTTTAGATCGAACCAAGAATTTTTTTTAAACCTGATCGAAACCATTTTTGTGATATATTTGTGTTTTTACTTTTAATTGTTTCAGTCATTAGACTACGACCATGCTGAGGCACCACCTTGAGGAATTTTTAGTCGAATGTATCGCACCCAGATTCGTTTTCGGATATTTGATACATTTACGATATATATATATATATATATATGTGTGTGTGTGTGTGTGTGTGTGT
>NC_068993.1:31422725-31424247 GCF_001194135.2 Octopus bimaculoides
ATATATATATATATATATATATATATGTGTGTGTGTGTGTGTGTGTGTGTGTGTGTGTGTGTGTGTGTGTGCGTATACTTGAAAAGATTTGGGATCTATACAAATCAAATTTTTATAGACTTCGTAGGTCTTACCTCCTAGTAGCTGAGAAACCAACTTTATACGTTTATGAACCGGCGTTTTCCAGGTTATTGAAAATAATGAAATTTAAGGATGCCTTTTAAATCTCTAAGTAAAATGAAACATGGATTATGCAGTTCTCAACAGAGATTAGCTGAGGTACAAACTTTTAATGTCAATAACATGTTTTATCAGATGTTCTCACTGTTAAAATCGTTAAAAAAAACATATAGTTCTTTGTCTTTACAAACACCTCCAATTGTCAGCACTTATTTGAAAAACGTTGAACCTGAAAATGCATAGATTTGAGAAAAACCGGCTTGTGGGAGCTCCCCTCATGTTAACAAGTACATTTAACAAAAGTTCTGTCAGACGACGTGAGTATAAAGGAATATAATGAAACAAATCCGGGAATTAATCACAGTTTAATTATCTAGAGCTTCTAAATATACGATGTTTGAGTGTGTCCTTTAGTCATTAATATATAAAATACCCTTCTGTGTGTGAGTTCTCAATGTACGCTCAACCTCTGGATGAATCTGTACTATACTTGTGGTACGTGAATAATTTGACCATGGAAAGAATGATACGGTCTGAATTTTTTTTTTTTTTTTGGAAAATATGTAATATTGCTCTATATATAACGATTCACTTCTTCAAAACATTATATCAATTCCCTGTATTTGAACTTCCTGTCTTTGTCGTCATAACCAGCTATTTACAAACACACACACGTATGTATACATTATAACGGTTGTGACGATTTCTGATAAAAAAAAATTTCTAAGGTACTTTCATGTTAGAAAAAGAATTCCATACGGTGATAGATGCCGTTTTCTCAATTAATTAAATAAGGTACTGTATATTGTACATTTATTTTCCAATACATATTTCGGATATTTTGGGAACAAGTCGCCTTATTAAGACTTGATATTTCACATTTAAATCCCATGAACAGTTTTTCAAATCCTTTGACACTGTCATTGATCAGAACCAGCCTAAAAGAAGCATTCCAGATATTAAAACTCAAAACCTCGACATTACTAAATAAATATAGTAAGGCCCTAAGTACATCTAACCACCGCTTTTTTCATGCCTTCAAATTTTACCACAAGTTTAAATGCAACTTAAATAAATGCACAGCTTATATCCACTACACACCTTATGTAACCTTACTTAACTTTCCTTTATCTCCATCTTAATTTTTAATCTTTAATATTTTAACTCGCCTATCATACTTTAAGAACCTCAATCATTCAATACGACTTATATGGACATGCAAGCAGATACATGTGTGTGTGTGTAAATGTGTGTGCATGTATATTTGTGCATGTATGTATATGTATATGGCTATATGCATGTATATATATATATGTATATATATATATATATATATATATAT
>NC_068993.1:31424446-31426852 GCF_001194135.2 Octopus bimaculoides
TATATATTAGTGTGTGCGTGCGTGTGTGTGTATACGTATATATGTATACGTAAGTACCTCTGTGCGCGCGTGCGCATGATTGTGGGTAAGCGCGTGTGCGCCCGCGCGTACGTATATCATTATACCTTCTTTTCCCCTCTCTGATTCCTAAATATTTCACTAACCTATATAATCACATACCTCTATTTATAGAAGTATGACATCCTTGTATTCTTCCCTCCACTTTAAATTTTACTACCAAAACGCCCTCCATACCTTATCTCTACCCATCCCTTAATGCAGCTCTATCACACCTCCCCTACTCATATATCTGACACCTTTTCACTCCTTTCTTTCTCATCTCCTCATATCCCTCCCCCACCCCTCTCCCATCCCCCTCACATTATCTTGACCACCATCTAACACTCTTTTTCTCACTTCTTTCTTTAATTTTTTCACTCTTTTCACGATATTTTCTCTCGTTTTTCTCTCTTTTTTCTTTTTCTATTTTTCTTCGTCTCATTTTCTTTTCCTGTTTTCATTCTGACCTATCATCATATTCTAATCATACGCATCTTTCCACCCACCATCAATCCACAAATACTACCGATACATTCTCAAATTTTCATTCACACGACAAGACCCTTTCGTATGAACAATACATAATCTACGGTTCCATAGTTTGAAATAACTAAACATGAATACAATTTGAACTTACATATCATGTAAAGGAAACTTTTTTGCCACTTCTATACACCACTTTCCTCGAATAGTGGAACGATAACTAGAATATCTTTATATATTTTATATTTTATTTCTACTTTCATTCTCTTATTTCCCTCTATATTCCCTATCTCCTCCCTTTCCATAATAATTCCTTATTTCGAACTCAAATATTTACCTCTATTTAGCAATCGCGCATCGTCTCTGATGAAGGGATATCCATAATATCCCACAAACAGCTGTAAGAAAATATTTATATCTTTTTATTTACAAATTTCCTGAAAACTCTTGAGCTTTGTTATCTTATTTTGTCTAATATATATATGCATGCTAATACAAGACCCACATTAGACTCCTCACTGGTATCACTGTCGAAACAAGAGTTTAACTACGGTCTGTCCATAGCACTTACTGAGCGTTACCTGCCATTCTTTGGGTCTTTTAGGTACCAATGCCTCTCATATATATATATATATATATATATATAGGAGAAATATAAAAATATACAAGGAGCAAAGATACTGAAAATTCAGTATACACCACGTGGCAAAATTATGAGTTGAAAATAGGTGGAAAACAGATATAAAAGTGGAAGAGAAATGCCTTCGTTTCATATAGCTTAATACGAATCTGTTCTTTATGCAGCGTGACTCTGCGTCTCAAAGTAAGGCTCATTTGGCCCACATAATTGTGATCACAACCTGAGCAGGTTAGGACATAGATAAGATTTTGGGAAGCACATGTGAAGTTGCTGGAAAGTGAATTCCGTGCCTTCAGTTAGGTATGGGCATGTACCACAATTAGAACCTCTACATCTTTTAACTGTTGCTATCGTTTTGTATTGAGTATAGATTTGCATTTGATAGGAGTAATTTGTCTTGTCTTTTGCATTTTAGTAGTCTGTGTGTATTTAGGTTGCTGTTCATTTTCGAGTCTTAAGTGAGGAGAGGGAGATTTTGTGTAATTGTGTTGTATGCTTCATTGTTTCTGGGGTTGTGGGTTGATATGTATGGTAGTTATTTAAAGTGAGCTGTGGTGTTTTGTTTTGTTGTCCTTAGTGTGTTTGTGTCCAATTTCTTGGCACGTATAATTCCATGTTCTATAAGTGTAGGTGGGTATTGACGTTCAATGACTGTTATTTTGAATTCTTGTAGGCGAAGTTCCCGAGGGGCTGTATCAGATACAAGTGTACAGATCCTTTTTGCTAGATTGAATGGGATATTTATTTAGGATAGCATGAACTGAAAAGGAGATACTGTTTTGCGTCTGCTGTTTTGTAGTAATTATCAGTTGCAATTTGGTTGTTGGACATTTTTGAAATCAAAATGTCCAGAAATGGGTGCTCTTCCTTGCTATATTCCATTATAAATTGGATTTTGGGGTTTAAATTGTTCAGTGTGGATTTGAAATCCAGGAGTTTATCATAGGTTTCATTCCAGATAAAACAATGGTCTAGGTAACTTTTCCTGTTTTCTCATATACTGGTGGAATGAAGTTCCAAATTTTTGGAGCAAAATTTCATATAGGATAGATTCAAAGAAACCCATTGTTAGGTTCGCAAGGACAGGCACCGCTTTCGTTCCCATCGCAATACCGCATTTTTGGCAGTAGCATGTTATATCGAAAAGGAAGTAATTGTTTTGTAGGATGGACTTCAGGGATTCAATGGCGAAAGCCTCTGTTCCGTAGTCATGTGGAATGTTA
>NC_068993.1:31426890-31428848 GCF_001194135.2 Octopus bimaculoides
TTTTTGGCAGTATCATGTTATATCGAAAAGGAAGTAATTGTTTTGTAGGATGGACTTCAGGGATTCAATGGCAAAAGCCTCTGTTCCGTAGTCATGTGGAATGTTAGTGTAGAGGTTGATGACATTGAAGGAGACTAATAGAGCTTCTTCGTTGGTGGTTTTTGGTACATGCTCTAGCATATCCAGATCTTCTCTAAGGAAATTTAAATGTATTTCAGGAAACGTTTCGATAGTATGTCTAGAAGGTTGCTTCGGCGCTGTGTTTAACAGGCTGGGCCAGCAATAATGGGTCTTAATTTTAAGTCTTCTGGTGTTGGGATATTTATGTATAGACCTGAATTTGATTTGTAGGCATTAGTAATTATTTGACTCTTGTGGATTTTGGGGAGGCAGCAGGGACAGAAATTCTCAATTAAGACCAACTTCACATGTGCTTCGCAAAACCTCATCTATGTCCTAACCTACTCAGGTAGTGATCACAATTATGTGGGCTAAATGACCCTTACTTTGAGACGCAGAGTCACGCTGCATAAAGAACAGATTCGTTTCCCTCAATACAGGCAGATAGCACTGAGCGGACAAATTGACAGATGCGCAAGTAATAAAACGCAGAATTTTTATATCTTCCCATTATACCAATGCAAAGATTCAATCTCAGTACAAGAATGCCTAAACAAGGAAAACCTGGTCATACAAAAGTACAGACCACAGCTCAATATACAAATTTCACCATTTTCAAAATTATACTGAAGAGCCAGTTGTCCCCCTTGCCACCTGTTGCCGCCCTTGGTTCATTCTCTAGACTCATTCTTATTTTTCAAACATCCAAAATGATAAGACCCCTTTGTCACGAGAATTGATTACTGTACAATATCCCTTGAAAAGCTAATTTAAACAGCGATAACCGGTTGGATGACATCCATATAATATGTATATATTTATAAAAAGATATTAAACAATATGAAACGAAGGTATTTCTCTTCCACTTTTTATATTTGTTTTCCACATATTTTCAAATTATATATATATCAGCAACAATTTAGATTCAGATGAATTAGGTACTTAAGTTGAGGCACTAGAATGTAGTACGGTATTATCCATACAATTTCAAAATAAGGTGAGTAAGTGATTAAAATCAACGTAAGGAACAAGGATATCCAGAGGTAATGCAGTACGATCGTTTCAAGCAACTCTATTTAATTTAACAATGCAATCATTACATCGATTTAAATGCAGAGCAATCCTCAGCTGCATAAAGACATAGAATTAAATTAAATTAAAACAGATGGACACATTAGTATAATTTTACCTAAAACCTCGAATAAGGTAGGGAGATAGACAAAGGACATGCAGCCTTCACTTCAGCTTAAAAACTACTAAGACGAATCAGGAAGAAAAACTTATTAGAGATATAGCTTGTCACTGTTTTTTGGGGTCAGTTTTAATCTATAGTCTTGTTTATTAAATCTTTCTATAGCAAAATCTAAGGCCAAAGGAGAAAAAGCAGTGTCTGTAGGCCATCCTTTTTCTCACTATCTCAACTTCCAATAATTTTATAGCGTTTGCCTCTAAACCTTGAGACCTATACAGAAGCTCAACAACTGACCACCCTTCAGTTACTTTCTATCCCAAACCCCCCACTCTTCCTCCAGCATGCCACCTCTCCTATCACCTCCCATGATTCCCTCATTATTAAGCCTCTCCCTCTACCAAAACGAGCTCTCTTAACTCCACTTACCATTCCCTGATTTAACAGTCACGATAACCCCACCGACCGTCCTACTTCCTTCTAATACGCCTAGCTCTCCACATTTAATCATTCAACCTATGAACTTCTCTGCAGTATGATCTGAAATGTAATATTTTGGATTTGCATGTGAATATATATATATATATATATATATATAATATATGTGTGTGTGTGTGTGTGTGTGTGTGTGTGTGTGTGTGTGTGTGTC
>NC_068993.1:31428905-31430579 GCF_001194135.2 Octopus bimaculoides
TGTGTGTGTGTGTGTGTGTGTGTGTGTGTGTGTGTGCGTGCGTGCGTGCGTGCGCGCGTATATATATATATATATATATATATATATATATGTACATACTTATTTTGTGTTTCATACAGAAACTGGTATATTTAATATATCTAATTTGTTTATCCGCACAATTGCCTCCATATTTACTCAACTTGATTTTCCTAAAACCATTCTTTACCCAGTGGAATTGATTCCCTGTAAAGGCATCGCAGTCTAAGTTTGAATCATTTGCTCTCTATGCTGAGAATATCTGGATCTCATATGCTGACTATACACACACACACACACACACACACACACACACACACACATATATATATATATATGTTATTTGTATTATATATACACACAGACATGCAGGAAATAAATAGACACCTTTAATTTTCAAAATCTTTTATTTAATACGCAAAGCGAACAATTGAAATGTAATCGATAGGTAGGACTACATACTTTAGTATATAGTTGACATTCCTATTGCAATTTTTAATTCAGAAACTCTTTTTGGCATTGAACGGAGCTTTGTGATTGTCTCTTGTGGAATTTCTGCCCACTTTTCACGCAACAATCGAAACAATTCATCTTTAGATTTAGGTTTCTGTCGAGTTTTTCGTATAGCTCTATCTAGTATTCTCCAAAGATTTTCAATTGGGTTCATGTCAGGAGATTGACCCGGCCAAGGAAGCTTTTTGATCCCATTTTCAGTCAGCGATTGTTGATGTGCTTTCGCTGTGTGGCATGGACCCCCATCTCCATGAAGAAAAAACTCATTTTTCGTTATGTTATCGTTTGAATACATCGGAAGTAGTCCTTGCTTAAGTATTTCGATGTATTTTTCAGAGTTTATGGTTCCAACGCATTCGATGAGCACAGAACAACCATTGCTGGTCACAGCTCCTCATGCCATTACAGAGATACCGCCATGTTTCACAGTTAGTTGGAGTCGTTTCAAATCAAATTCTTGATTGGGAAGCCTCCAGACCCAAGCACATCCACTGTCTGGAAAGAATGCAAATCTGGAGTCATCTGAGAAAATCACTCTATCCCGAAATGAACTGGATTTTTCTGACATCTTTTCTGACATTTCCATTTCTTTCCGTGATATTAATTGGATGAAGGAGAGGTTTTCTTCTAGCTGCTCGTAAATAATACCCAAGCTTATGCAGATGTATAACACACGTTCTTTGACTAACTTCTAACTGTTTTGCAATGTCAGAAGCCTTCGAACGGGGTTCGTTTACCAGAATTCTCTTCAAACAGCGAAGCTTCCTTTCCGAGGACCCAGGTCGGCCGGGACGAGAATCTGATGATTCTTTTCCTTAGCTTTTGAATAGCACTATGGTTCCATTAACAGTATCAAGATGAATTTGAAGATTTTCGGTAATTTTTCGCTGTCTAAGACCAGCTTCATACTGCCCAACAATAGAACCTCTTTGAAAATCTGACAGGTCTGCTGAATTTTTTTGCGTGACATAGTTTCTCTTCGCAAAGGCTTAATATAATGGCACCTGGAATGAAAAAGAATAATTACATTGTAAATTCTACACCGCTGAAAATATATTAAGAAGCTTAGGTCAGAAATTTTGAAAATTAAAGATGTCTATTTACTCCCTGCATGTCTGTGTATATATATGTATGTATGTATGT
>NC_068993.1:31430648-31435284 GCF_001194135.2 Octopus bimaculoides
TATATATATATATATATATATATATGTGTGTGTGTATGTATGTATGTATGTATGTATGTATGTATGTAAATCAAAATAACCAACAGGATATTCAGTATTCAGAGGTAATGCAGTACGATCGTTTCTAGCGACTCCATTTAATTGAGCAATGCAACCATTACATCAATTTCAATGCAGAGCAATCCTCAGCTGCAAAAATACATAGAATTAAATTAAATTAAAACAGATGTACACATTAATATAATTTTAGCTAAAACCTCCAAGGATGTAAGGAGATAGACAAAGAACATGCTGTCTTCACTTCAGCTTAGAGTAGCTTCTAAGCCAAAGTGAAGACAGCATGTTCTTTGTCTATCTCCTTACCTTCATAGCGGTTTTAGGTAAAATTACACTAATATGTCCATCTGTTTTAATTTAATTTAATTCTATGTATTTATTCAGTTGAGGATTGCTCTGCATATAAATTGATGTAATGATTGCATCGTTCAACTAGTAAAGCACTCGAAGAGCGCTGACCTCCGCCAAACTGCTCATTTCCACCCATATTCACGCATGCTGAAAATCGCCCAATTTCCCAAACCAACGCCGGCAAAAAGATAACCTCCTTCGAACCGGAATCTCAAAAACATTGTTTATTATTAAATTTATGCATTTCTAATCAATTTGGAGATATTTGCTCTCGAGTTGCAAATTTTTAACAATGCATTTGGTGATTATTTGCTTTATTTCTCGGGCAAAATTTACAACTTAGAATAAAAGAATAGAATTATTATTTCATTCTAAAATTGAGGAGCTTTGTTTTTAGTGATGACTTGAAATGGTAAATATTTTTTCTAACTGTATTTGCTTGAAAAAACATACTTTTCTTTATATTAAGCAATTCATTATAATTACTTTTACTGTGACATGACAAATCTTACAAAAAGGGGGACCCGCAGAACTACCATCTCACGAACTGCATCTGAAAGTTGGCGCGTCAATCATGCTGCTAAGGAATTTAGATGCTCCAATAATGTGCAATGGTACGCGGATGATTATCAAAAAATTGTGCTCCCGAGTTCTGTAGGCAACAAATTTGAATGAACCGGCCGCTGGCTAAGACATACTTATAACTCCCATGTCCCTTAGCCACTCCGATACGACCTGCAAGTTTTAACAGATGCAATTTTCCATCAATCTCTGCTTTCCCATGACAATCAACAAGGCGCAGGGACAATCAGTGCAATCAGTTGGTTTGAATCTGACAGAGCAAGTATTCTCACACGCACAACTGTACGTTGGCTGTCCCCATGGTCTTTCTATTTGTGCACCCGAGGGAAGGATGAAGAATGTTGTCTACCAAGAGGCACTCCAATGATAACAACGGCAACTTCAACTGCTCCAATTTCAACTCGCAATTTTTTCATCGTCCTGCCAGCCGACGCAAGTCCAGTCTTGCTTTGCTCTCTTTAATAACTCACCATGTCATTCCTTTTTTTCTAACAAGATCCGTCGCCCAAACACCACTTCGTATCCACTTCTTCCTCTTTTTTTTATGTCTTCGTTTCTCTCTTCGCGTCGTTCTCTAACCGGGTGAAACCGAGCTTAGCTGCTAGTATGCATATAAAAAAGAATACAAAAAATGGAGCAAGGACGCCCAACAGTTAGATGATACAAAAAAGGACAACAAAAAACAAGGACAGGTCATCCGGAGTTTCCTTTCGTCAGTCGACGGCCAGATTATCTTTGCAATTTCGGCTGTTTATACTCGAGATTGCTCCAATCTGGCCAACCCCAAGGAAAATCTAACCTAGGAGCACTAGATTGGTTGGAAGAAAGCAGCGAATGTATACGAAAGCAAGGACGAAGAAAACGGAGTGACGTTACACAAATACAAATGCAAATAACAGCGCATTACCAATAGGTGTCTTTCGACTAAGGACGAATTAAATTAAGCTGGCGTGTGTGGAAACATATATATGTGTGTGTGTGTGTGCATATATGTCTATATTCATGTTGGGCAGAGGGGTGTAATGGGCCATCCTATAAATGATGCAGTTTTTTTTTTCAACTGCATCAACTAAAAGTCGGAGTGGACGGGATAAACTACCTGCATGAACTTGCTGTAAAAGTAGATAGTAATTACACCTTGTGTTTATTCTTAGTGCAATTTTTGAAGAGTGCAGTTCTATTTCAATAGTTATTTTTTCAATGCTATAATGGAAGTGACAAAGAAGCATATTTTGCTTTATGAGTTCAATAAAGGCCACAACACCACGGAAAGTACTAGGAATATTAATGAAGTATATGGGGATCGAATAATAAGCGTAAAGCAGTGTCAACGGTGGTTCCAGAAATTTCGAGTCGAAAACTGCAGCCGAGAAGACGACCCTCGCCCAGGAAGCCCTGCAAACTCTGGTGGAAACAAATCCCATCGTAACTGTTGGGGAACTAGCAGAGAAGCTTGGATTTCTTTATTCAACCATTCCTCGACACCTGCGTGCCAAAAGTCAGCAAATCGGGTCAATGGGTTCCTTACAAACTTTCAGAATCAAATCGCGCGCAGAGAGTGAATTTGTGCTGTGCTTTTCTTTACTGTCACGTCTCACGAATGGACCTTTTTTGACCGAATAGTGAACTGTTAAAATGCATACCTCTTAACGGATTATATAAAGACGGTTGAATAACTATTTTTAGGCTTTATATTTAGGCATAAAGCTAATAGTACCACATTTTCTACGAAAATCTGAGAACTTAAAGGCAATAATATCGATTTCAGTCTTAAAATGGATTTAGTGCGTAGTACTCAACAATATACAAAGATACAACCAAACACAAATACACAACTATACACAAATATACAACCGTACACATCCCGAAATGGGTTTAGACTTTGTTCTATCGAATTATATAATTTTTTTAGATATAGAGATAAGAACAACTTAATAATAAATTAACTCTTAGATTGCCATGTTTTCATAACATTATTTGTACCTTGAAATACTTTCGAAGCTGATAATTATTTACTATATCATATATCATAACTCTGCCGACGCCTGGTCCCAAGTCCTGGGAGAGAATGGAGGAGGGTTGGGCATAGGGCTAGCACCCTGATCCCGTAAAACCCCAACATGCTAAAGAAACATACAACAACAAATCTACTGACAATCGGCGCAAGGCAGACAGTTCTACCCAAGTTGTGACGATGGTGGGTGAAAGCTGAAAGGAAGCCCAATGTCTGATGAAAAACTCGATACTGAGGGCCAGCAAGGTGACAAAAATTGGAACCTGGAACGTGAGATCAATGTTCCAAACGGGCAGAATGGCCCAGGCTATCAGAGAATTTTAAAGGCACCAGTTAGAGATATTGGCTTTTTCAGAGGTGCGATGGACTGGCAGTGGCAAGATCAGCGGTGGTGAAACAACCTCACTGTACTCAGGACCAGAAGATGCGCACCAGAGAAAAGTTGGACTGGTGCTTAGTAAAGAAGCAGCAAGAGCATTGATTGGGTGGAATCCAGTCAAGGAGAGAATAATAACAGCAAGGCTGCAGTCAAGACATGCAAAAACAACCATCGTGTCACTATATGCACCAACAGAAGATACAGATGATGAAGACAAAGACACCTTCTATCAGCTGTGTGAAGATGTGCTCAACAACATCCCAAGCCATAACATTGTACTGTTTGCTGGTGATATGAATGCGCAGATTGGCAACAACAGGGCAAGATTAGAACATACCATCGGGCCACATGGTTCAGCAACAGAAACCAATGACAATGGAGAGCGTCTTCTGCTATTCTGTAACATCAATGGATTGTGCATTGGCAACATCTACTTTGCACATAAAAAATCCATAAGAAGACCTAGAGACCACCAGATCACAAGATAGAGAATGAAATTGACTACATCTGTATCAGCTAGAGGTGGAGCTCAGCACTGACTGATGTCAGAGTGTGAAGAGGTGCAGACGTTGGCTCTGACCATCACTTAGTTCAAGGACAAGTTCAACTGAAGCTAAAAAAGATGCAAAAGCCAAAACCTATCACACCTTTTGCAGTGGAAAAGTTGTAAGATCAACAGAAATCATAACAGTTCAGGCTTGCACTTGAAAACAAGTTTGATCCACTGCTGCAAGCAACTGATATTGAAGAACAATGGGCAATATTCAGGGAGGCAGTAACAAAAGTTGCAGACGATCGGCTGGGCAGAAGAAGAGGGAAAAGAAAAGAAATTTGGATACAGAAATGAACCTAGGGCCTGATAGATGAGAGAAGAAAGATCAAGCAGGCAAGAGCGCAAGAAAAAACGATGAATCCTAATACAAGACTCAGTGAGCAATACCAGATGGCAGATAGAGCAGTGAAGAGAAGCTGCAGAAAGGACAAGAATGCATGGTTTGAGCAGAAGAGTGAGGAAACACAGGTAGTAGCCAATCAAAATGACACCAGGACCCTCTACAAAATTGTCAAAGATTTGACTGCAGCTAGAGGGCCATCAGCAGTACCAGGAAAAGACAAAAACGGCACTGTACTCACAACAACAGAGCAACAAAGATCACGGTGGGCGGAGCATTTCCAGACAGTACTAAACCAGCCAAATCCAACAACACTCTTCAATTTTGATAATGAAACTGGACAGCAACAGTTGGATGTAA
>NC_068993.1:31435480-31437738 GCF_001194135.2 Octopus bimaculoides
GCCTAAAAATGGGAATTTGGCAGACTGTAATAATTGGAGAGGTGTAACACCGCTTTCAGTACCTGGGAAAGTACTGAGTATTGTGCTGCTGGAAAGGCTGAGAGATGCTGCAGATGCAAGACTACGAGAGCAACAAGCTGGCTTTAGAAAAGGAAGATCATGCTGTGAACAGATTTTCACCACAGAAACATCATTGAAAAGTGTGTAGAATTTCAAAGGCCACTTCAAATCAACTTTATTGACTTCAAGAAGGCATTCGATTCTGTACACAGAGAATCGCTGTGGAAAATTGCCTCACTGTATGGCGTTCCGCAGAAATTCATACCAATAATTCAGAACACCTACAAGAACAGCAGTTGCTGCGTAAAAACGCAAAAGGGAAATACAGAATATTTTGCTATCAAAACAGGGGTGAGACAAGGCTGCATTATGTCACCATTCCTCTTCCTGCTGGCAGTTGATTTCATCATGAAAAAGGCAATAGACGGGAAAAAAACTGGGTATTGAATGGCAACAACAGCAGCAAAAACAAACAACAGCAGCAACAACAAAACCACCAACAACAGTTGGCTGATCTTGACTTTACTGATGACATTGCAGTTCTGGAAGAATCCAGAGAAGGACTGAAGCAACTGAAAACAAATCTTGCTGAAACAGCTGGTAAAATTGGTCTCAGAATCAGTCATGAAAAGACCAAGGTTTATGCAAGTATGGGTTGAGGACAAACAAAGCGATGTAAAAATAACAGTTGGAAATCAGCCAGTTGAAGGTGTTACCAGCTTTTAATACCTGGGCAGCGTACTAGCGAGTGATGGAGGGTCAGATAGTGATGTCAAAGTGAGAGTTGGCAAAGCTGCAGCAGTTTTCAGAAAGATGGGGAAAATCTGGGCAAGTAAAAGCATTGATTGAAAATAAATCTGCCTCTATACAGTACCATCGTGTTACTAACAACAGTGAAACTTGGAAAGTAACATCAACAATATCCAACTGGATGTATTCCATCAGAGGTGCTTGCGGAAAATATAGAAGATCTCCTATCGCGACCACATCACAAACACTGCAGTCCTCCAGCGAGCACAGTCAAGAAGGTTGCAAGACATCGAGACAGAGAGAAGAATGAGACTTGCCGGGCACATATTCCGCATGCCAGACCAAAGGCACGCCAAATCAGCGTTTAGATGGGAACCACCTGGCGGAAAGAGAAAGAGAGGAAGACCAAAAACAACACGGCGCAGATCGTTCAAAGCAGACATAGCAGTAATAAACAGAGGCTGCCGATAGAGATCAGTGGAGATTGTTGTCTGCCCAATGCGCCACCAGACGCGGGATGGACTAAGGACATATATTTTGGGGGTGACTAAAAAAAAGTTTTGGGCTTTAGCCCTTTGATGTATTAAATCTTAATAATCATAGTATATACTTATCCAATCCCAGTGGTGAATCTATTATACCACAGTTTATATAAACACATTACTTTTTCTTAATAAGTCCTTCATTTTCAAATTTCCCCTAATTATACAATATTTTCTCTGTAATCTGTTACTAACATACCTCAATTTTTGTTCTACTTTGTATTTTGAATATATTTTCTTAATGTATTTCTAATGGTAATTTTAATTCTATTTTACCTCTATTAAAAGTCGGTATACTTATGCCTTTTTTCCAGCCAACATGAATAATTAATTAATATTCTGATTATAACCATTTATATAACAATTTCATTATAATATTTTCTTTATTTTCATTTTATATCACCATATTTCCTTTTTTATATATCTTGGTATAGTATTTTTATTGGCTTACTTTTAAAAATTTTTTTAAAAGAACCGAATTTTTTTGGTATAATTTTTTTAATAATTCTTATTATAGTTTCTTATTACTTTTTGTATTATAATTATATTTTCTTATATTTCATCGCATATCTCATAAATCTCATATCTTACATCCTTATATCTTAAAATTTTATATACATTTCTTATATTTTCATAATTTTTGCATGTTTTATTAATACTTTGAGTGTTTTAAAATTTTCTTTCATATATCCCACTGTGTACTGTGAACCTAAAATTATAAAATTATTGTTTTTATTACACATTATATATATATATATATATTTATATGTTTCATATGGTTTATATTTGCTGCCTTTGTATATATATATATATATATATATATATATATTTATTTATTTATTTATTTATTTATGTGTTTCAGCCAAGTGGCTGCGGTCATGCTGGTGCACCACCGTGAAGATATAT
>NC_068993.1:31437947-31439326 GCF_001194135.2 Octopus bimaculoides
CTTACATTATATTTTATATTTATATTTGGTTATTTTTTTTTATTTTCTCATATTTTTGAAGTTTTTATATCAAAAAAATCTGGTGTCAATTTATAATTTTTAATTTTTTTCATAAAATTCGTTATAACTGCAATCTTATATTATCATATATTAAATTATACGTTATCCATTATTTAGTTATATTTGAAATTTCTTTATAGCTTTTATATATCGAAGTATTTATATTTTGCTTTAATGTTACAAGTAAACTAAGTTTAAAACTTACTCCCTCCATTTCTCTCTTAACTTATACCCCACTCATAATCCTTTAAGAGGTATTCCTTTTTAACAGTTCACTCTTACTTCCCCTTTCAGATGACAATCAAAATAAGCATTATTAGCTATCTGCATCCCCGCTTTTCTTTATATATTCACCACTCCCCCACCAGACGTTCTCGTTTACCCCCCCAATACCTACTCTTTTGTGTTGATATAGCCCGATGTAATGTTCCATTTTCTTAGATAGTAGAAAGGTCTGTTATGATACTAATTAACGTGTAACTCCCCAAATATATCATTTTAGATGTTTTGAAGACTACATTCTCCCTATTGCCTTCGATGTGTAGATAACAGGGTCACTACTCACATTCATCCATCCCCAACACTCTAGTCTATGCTAATTTATGGCTTGTCTGTCGCTATATAGTCTTCTTTTCAGTCGGCTAAAAGAAAAAAATTAGTATCGAAATCATCGTAAATATTTGCACTCTATTAATGATATGAATATGTTTAAATATCTAACTTTTCATTTATGCTTGAAGTCTATGCGGTCTTCCGATGGGAACGGTTTTCTTTGTACTGATGTAATGCTTTCATTGATCAATTAAAGGACTCGCTCGAAACGGCCGTAATGAATTGAAACTTATGCATCTTTGTTACTCATATTTTACTCACCTACCCTGGAATTTGCACTGCGGAAGTATTTGGCAAGTATCTTTAGATAAAGAACATGTCTGAATGAACAAACAAAAGCGGATTTATTCACTAAGTTGGATCGTGCCATCCGCATACACTGAATAATATAGGGTTGAAAAAAATCTATGTAGGGTCTGATAATCACCTAACATTGTCAAACAAGCGTGCAAATAAATTCGTCCTAACAAGGTGCCTCAGTTTAAGCACCTACTTCAGCTGAAGCTAAATTACATTATATATACATTATATAGACGATATTTGCAATCCATACGGTACAACCCTATCTGATTCTTCAAGTGCCAGTAGATTGCTGACATTTAGAACGGTCTCTACAATTTCCATCATAAATAAAACTGTCTGAATTATTAACCACACAGGTATCCTCGTACACACACACGCACACACACACACACACACACACACAC
>NC_068993.1:31439688-31447485 GCF_001194135.2 Octopus bimaculoides
ACTCTGAAATCTAGTGTTCCTGCTGCACATTCTGCCAACGTTCTCCTTGTCCATTCATTAATGCTAATTTTAATTCTTGCCTTAAGCATAAAAACAAGAAACCTGATTTTTATTATAAGAACTCAAAACAAATGCACATCGTTATATTTCTTTCTATTTCGTAATAGTCACTTCGAAGTTTCAGCAATTTTGTTGGCTTGTTTTCTGAGATTCTAACATGCGATGTCTAGTAACAGATATTAAATATGGATCTATTCCTCGGGAGAGAGAGAGCGAACGCGAGAGAGAGAGAGCGAGAGCGAGAGGGAGAGGTGGCGGGTAGAGAGAGATTTGTTCCAATGTTTTCAAGAAGTTTATGGCAATAATGATGAATAATGTTTAGAATGTCAGTTCGCACACTGTGTAAGGAGGGGATATTAGGGGAAGGATATAATCGGAAAAAATATAGAGATATCGGAGAGGTATGTGGCGGGGTTTAGGGTACCTAGACCTAAAGGTAAAGGAAGACTTGTGTGTTTCGGTATTGAAGGGAAACGCTAAAGGTGCTGAAAATAGCTGACAACAGAGAAACATGTAGTCCTATTCATTTAGGCACAAATGTATGCGCAGTCATTTGTACATCAGCACGTATAAAAACACTCACTCATATACATACACACACATACACACACACATACACACACACATACACAAACATATATATATATATATATATATATATATATATATATATATATATATATATATATATATAGTCATTTATACAGACACACACATTACATTAAATTGCCAGTTTTAAGCAAGTCAAGCGGACATCCAAATCTCCAAGTTTTGCCAATTAAAGCAGCGACACAAGTTAAACATTGTAATTTTCTGATAATTATCCCCATGACAAAATATATCATGCAAACCAGATATCTGTACGATGTATTTAATTATATAAGCAGAACGTAAACTTAATACCTATTAAATCGTAGAGAAACTTCTTGAAAACTTGACATTTTTCATGTGTCATTAGCTTATTAGCATCACAACACAGCCCACCTAAGTAAAACATTTGCATTGTATCTGTTAACACCGGATCAACTCTGATCAAGTTATTCTATGGTCGAATATCTTCCAGACCTAACGATCTAATCTTCAGTTTTAGTCATGCAGTCACTAGAACTATACTATGAAATGTCTCCTGTGCAAGGTTTGAGGAATGTATATCGGCTATTTCTAGCATATAAACAACGATCAATTTAAGGTCTTATGAGATTTTACTACACAGCCACTTCTAGCAAGTTGGCCAGATATACTATCGTTCTGGACAAAGGGTTAAAACAGTGCATCATCACATATGACTCTATCTGCGGGTATGAATGTACAGGTTAAAGAAATGGAGAAAATACGAAAATACTGCTATTCTTACATAATATATTTTGCAACAAATAATGAAGATTTTATTAGTAATATTTTATAAAAAATGGTAGAAAAAGCGACACCATACAATACTTCAATGTCCTAGACGTACTAAATAAATATCCCTCAAAGGAAATCCTAAATAGGAAACATTAGATAATGCAAGTAAAAAACATATTGGATAATACCAAATAAAAATGATGGGATGATCATGACTAATAGGAAAATGTTTTGACAATATGCCAGTTCAGAGCTGACCTAGGGATAAACAACAGAAATAGGTACACTAGTAAAGCTGTAATGCAATGGTGAAGGAACTACACTGAATTCAAATTAATTATTAGCGATTGAAGCTGTATTAATATCAAAAGGTGATGCTTATATCCAAATTAAAATGGCTGTCTTGTTAGAACGTCGAATACTGCATTATTAGCCTTTAGAGATCCTTTCATATAGGAACTTGATGCATAGAATACACACATAGATCCTGGCAGACGAGAACCGTCTGTTATGGGCGCCGGAGTTCTCATTTCACGTGATTTCATTCTACTGGAGACCATCAGAGGGAGGCGCATACCAGTCAAATCTCGCTACTATGATATTGAAAAAATTAAGCATCTTCCAAATTACCAGCAGGTCTATTTAAAATTAATTATTATCGACCTAAGTAGTATTAATGGCAAAAGGTAATCTTTATACCCAACTTAATATAAATGCCTTTTTAGAAGGCATCCATATGAATTACGTGATTTTATTCTTCCGGAAATCATCAGTGAGAAGAGCCCGCTGTTCACTGCATGCCAGTATTAAAACATCTTGGTACTAATACTGTTTCATTGCCAATAATTCATTTTTAAAGAGCCCTTCAGCTATTTTTGACATGAGTATGAAAAGATACTGATATTGTGTACATCGTAGCGGCGCGATTTGATTGCTATGCGGTGACCAAACGCTTCCAGTAGAATGAAATTACGTGATATGGGAATTCCGATGCCCATGGCAGACGATTCTCAGCTGCTACGATCTATGTGTGTATTTTCATGCACTAAGTGCCTATGTGATAGCATCTCTCAAGGCAAATAACGCAGTATTCGATGTGCTAACAAGGCATCCATATTAAGTTTCTTTAATCTAAATTTCACAATATCGAGTGGATATGGTTTGTGTGGCAAGTTCATTAACCTATTTTGGTGAGGACGCACCACTTAATATTGTTGGGTCTGCTCACAGTTGTCTAAGCACAGGGTTCTTACTTTCATCCAGAGGGAATCGGTTATTTTAAATTTTCTGATCTGCGAATACGACACTGTATTCCTGTCAGGATACAAACCGCTGATCTATGAACTCGATGTAAGACATCCTCTCTACCAAGCTATCTACATTTTCCGTCTATGGAATATGATGCGCATTTCTTATTGATCAAAGCTAAGTTAATTTCGCTTTGATGTAAGCGAACCCAAATGTTAGTTCTGTTGTTGTTAAAATGGTAACAATTAATTTCTACATATTCTCCAAACGATACCGGTTCAGCTGCTTTCTAGATATTTAAAGTGTGAAGTGAAAAATACGAGAAGATAAACACGGAAATATATAAGAATTATAAATATAACTGCAGAGTTTATAACTTCCAATTATTTGTATTTCACATCTTAGTGAAACGTTTAACACGATTGGTCTCGCTGTTTGATCAACGAAGTCCATGATTTTTTTTTTATTAGCTCAGTGTTTACTGAACAAATGTTTAACTTTGAGTAATCGAATGCTCTATTCTACAATTTCAAATCCAAAGCAACTTTAACCATTATTTATGCTAAATTTCTGGCTTGTTTAAAGATAAACACCAGAATAAGATTAATGTAATAAACACCTACATGTCATCGAACTTCTGCCAGGCACATGCAGAATGTACAGAGATTGGAATTTTATTTTTTTATTTTTTTATTTCACAAAATTAAATGATGCAAAAGCAGACATTCTTTCAGATGAACTGGTAGATAATTCCTAATAACTTTTCAGTTTCGTTTTATTTTCTCCTATTTCAAGATGATAATACTAATAGTTTCAAATTTTAGCATAGGTCTAACAATTTTAAGAGAAGAGGTTAATCAATACCACTGATCCCAGAACTTGACTGATACTTTATTCTATTGATCCCGAAGAGATGAAAGACAAAGTTGACATTCTAGAGAGCCATAGTATAATCCTGCGAGGCATTTCTGTCTGCACATTCACGAATTAACAAATCAAATATTAAAATAATAATCGTTTCTACTATAGACAAAAATCTTGAAATTTGGGCCGGGGGACTAGTTGATATATAGTTCTAGTCTGTTATCTTTTTCGTCAGCGTTGAAAACTTGTTTGTCCGTGACCTTTGCGTTTCTTATGTTAAAAGCAGTCATTTTGAAGCTGTTTATTTTTTTTTTTTTTTACGACTTCTTGTCAAAACCAAGGAAAATACTTCAATATGAAGAACATTAAATGCAGGTTAAAAGCATTGGTTTCTCTTTCCTCATCAAGGTTAGAAAGTTATTTGCATGTAATTGCAAATGGATTTAGTTTGTTTTCGAATACTGGATGTTTTACCAATTTTGTCTCTTCTTTCTCAATCTTTCTGTCTCTTACTTCAATGTTAGAAACTTGCTTGATTGCAGCGCGCCCACCCATTTCCATCCCTATACCAAAAACATTTGTACCGGATATCTTGATAACGAAAGTATTGGAATCCAATCTTACCCCATTACCTTCAACGGAATCTTCATAATGATAATGTTAGTAACGATCATAATAATAATAATAATAGTAATAATAATAATAATAATAATAATAATAATAATAATAATAATAATAATCATAATAATAATAATTGAGATGGTAATTGTTGCGATATTGATAATACTACGGCTGTAGTGATAGTAATAATGTTGGTAGTGACAGCATTGGCAGTAATAATAGTAATAATGTTATTGGTAGAAAGATGTCATAGTATTAATATGTCAGATCACTTTTAGTACTACTGGTAACATGTAAACTACTACAACCCGTTTCGCTGTTGGACTGTTGGTGGCAAACTTGTCTGGCACTTACTTGGTAAGGAAAGAGACTTTTGTTGCATATCCTACAAGACGAAAACCGAAACCTGTTAATGGGATAAATGAGCAGATGAACTCACTAGCGTCAATGCACAACCAATTTTATGAACCTTTATTAGCTGCGAAAATAAATACTGGAGGTAGTGATCAGCCACAGCACAACCAGCTTCAATAAGAGCAGACAGGCCTCTCAAAATTCTTGGTTGACAACTTGTCTTGTGATGGTGGCACGATATAACTGCAGGTTGATGGTAAGCTTGGAACACATACCTTACTTATGAGAAAAATTTCAATAGTTGAAGGTAATAGTAACGACGTCCACGATGTTGGCGCTTTTAGCGAATGTGTCACGTTGGTTAGGTGTTCTGTGGAACTGCGGCTCAAGCTACTGCTGACCCTGGACAGCGAAGGAGATTACAATGAACAAAAGTGAATAACAAATTGTTGTTTGAATATTGCATTAGGAGTGAGTTGGGGGAAGGCTGTATGAAAATAGTACTAGAGCTCTGGAAAAATATTGTCTACATGATAAAATGAACGGTGATGATATGAAGGATGAGAGTGGACAAAGATTAGTTGATCAGATTAGACAAAAGAAGATATTGATGGCAGCTACTCAGGTGTTTTGAGTGATGTTGTTAACAAATCACGGAAACAACATCCGACGAAAGAAGAGCTTTATGGAAATATCCCCAACATACCACCAATCATTCGAGCGCGGGGGACAGGATATGCCGGTCACTGATGTGGAGGCAAAGAATTAGTATGTAGATATCTTTACTCGGTCCTGAGGCTTGGGAATTCATATGTTCACGACCAAGAACGATGTACATTGATCATCTCAGGTGATGCTAAATAACAAATAGAGGACCTCAAAAATGTCATGAAAGAGAGGAACGCTTGGTGAGAAAGAATGGTTTTGGTCCGGTCAACCCACCCAAAACATAGTTAGATAGGGTGACATGTCAAGCGTACAAATTACCACAGTAATAATTCTCATTTTTCACAATCTCTTTATTTCGTTGCTCAACTCTGATATTTCCCTATTTCTTTGGTATCCCATCTATTATATACTAGTGCAAAGTATATGAAATTACACAGCTTTTTTTTTGTTTTGGTTTTTTGTCACTTTTCTTGTTTCATATTGTCATATCTGGTCTACTTGCTTCCATAGTATGGCTAGTCTTTGTGGGGAAATACTACAAAATCCTGTAATTATTCTTCTCCATCACAGCTTCCGGCCACTTTTCTGCTACTTATAATACACACTCTTGGCTAATATCCCAAAACACTATCTTACCGACACTGTCATGCCTCTTCTTATATTCTGGTTGTATTAGATACTGTATTCACTTGAGATGGTTAAAAGTTTTGTTTAGTTTCCTATATCTTCTGCGTTTACTCTCTGACAGACTTTAATCAATTCTTTCTCTTTATCAAATTCGTTGTAATTTCTTCTTCCTCAGCAGCTATAATTAACGATTTTATTTCTCGTTTCAGGTTCCCACCTCTCAGACACAGCCAGCGTTCTTTACTTTATCGGCTTGTTTCAAGTATAGGCCATGTAATTCCTTCTCTTTCCTGTTATTTCCATACCATTTTCCAACTGCTCCTAAGTTCTTTATTTTTCACTATTTTTTTGTATATTATGCGACGATAAAAGTATTCTTTTTTTCAAAAACACAGTGTGGTAGTACTGTTATTATTATTGTCATAATTTTTATCATCATCATCATCATCTTCATCATCATCTTCATCATCATCAACATCATCATCATCATCATCATCATCATCATCATCATCATCATCATCATCATCATCATTATTATTAATATCATTATTATTATTATTACTATTATTATTGAGTGAGAGAGCAGTGCATACCATCAAAGTGACACTGAGGTAAAACATACGGATCCCAGTATAGCCATCATAAATAACCGTCTGATAAGAGTGCACCAGATACATACATCACAACCACATGTGCGCGACCACTCAAAAGGTTTCTCAATACATGGACTATGGATACTCCTCCACTACTTCTGCTCGTGATCATATATATGTACATATCGTCAGCCAGTAAGGGAGATGTTCAAATGGTTAAGACCAAACAACTGAGAAGCAAATCTGTGGTATTGAGCTGAATATTTGCTGTAGCCCATTTTTAATACCAAAGCATATCATGTACATGATAACACGTCCAATCAGTTAAGATAAGAATCCATGAAAGCCAGTGCCAGGTACTGTATCAGGGCATGGGTACACCAGGCACATGCATCACAACCATATGTGCACGATATGTTCATCTCGTAGCAAAATAAACAGCGCATGACTTTATTATTATTATTACTATTGAATGAGAGAGCAATGCATGCTATCAAAATGACTCTGAGATAAAATATACGAAGCCCAGTATATCCATCATGACTACCTGTCTGATAAGGGTACACCAGGCACATGGATCACAACCATATGTGCGCGACACGGTGGTCTCATATCAAGATTAAAAGCTCATGACATTGCAGGTGGGGTCCAGTTAGAATTTTCTTCAGGTCGAGTAGCCCATCCCGTTTAAAATGTCCTTGAATAAGGGTTGTTTAAGGAACAAAACATCCTTGTTTCCAGAGGTGAATTATCCAAACCCAAAGAATTCCTCTCAACACATGACTACGATGCTCCCTCACTACTTCTGCCCGTGACACATATCGTCAGCCACTAAGGGACATGTTCAATTGGTTAAGGTCAAGCAACCGACATGCAAATCTGTGGTATTGAGCAGAATATTTACTGTAACTCATCTTTTATACCATGACAAAACAATGTACATGATAACACGTCCAATCAGTTAAGATGAGAAGCCATGAGAGCCACTGCCTGGTACTGCATTAGGGCGTTTATTACCTTCGCCTCAGCGAAGGCGGAGGTATTGTTTTCAGTCGCGCATGTTTGTTCGTTTGTCTGTGAACAAGATATCTCAAGAACCGCTGAATGGATTAGACTGAAATTTCCAGGGATGTTTGGCCTTATGACTGGCACGAACTGATTAGATTTTGGGATCGATCAAGTACCGGACAAGGGTTCTGGTTTATTTTTCCTGCTTTTTACTTAGTTTTTGAGAGTGTTTGGATTCATTTTTAGTATTCTCGTTTGTGAAAGTAGTCGAGTTTATTTCAGATATTCTCATTCTAAAAATCATCTCTGGCTAATCGTTGAGTAGATATTGTTGTTACGTTGGCGGAGGTTTGCTCTCCCTGAGTGCTCTTGTTGTTGTTGTTGTTGTTGTTGTTGTTATTATTATTAT
>NC_068993.1:31447495-31457476 GCF_001194135.2 Octopus bimaculoides
ATTATTATTATTATTATTATTATTATTATTACCTTCTTTCAATTTTGTTTCAATTTCTTCCTGAGACCTAGGGCAAAGAAACTCACTGTAATTTTGGTAGGTAGTCAAACTAAACTCACCAGATTGTTCAGTTACAAATTCATGTGATAAAAAAAGTGAAGAAAGACAGAGATAAAGGGAAAAAGGGGAAATGAAAAAGAAGAAAACAAAGAAAATAAAGGGAGAAAAGAAAAGAAAATTCACTATTATTTTTATTATTATTACTACTAATAATATCTTTTATGATTTCCTTTCGCTATAACTTTATTTCAGCTGCCTTAGTAACGGGCATCCTCCGGAGGCCAAGAGTAGCAAGGACAATTCTCTTTTGCTATGCATGCTACAGTTATCACCACATTTATTCCATTTTAGATGGAGAGTGCCTTCCGAAGTATATGGTCTGTACCTATCAAGGTTATCTTGTGTAGTTCAAGGAGATTGGAGTTACCACAGAGTCGGTTAATATACTTCTCAGTTCCCTTTATCATTCCCAGCGCAGCAATTACTACTGATATTATCGTAGTATTAAGATTCCACATTATTCTGATTTCAATTGCAAATCTTTATAGTGAGAAGGATTTTCGTATTCCTTTCTTGAGACATTTTGATCTTGCGGTACAGATATATCTATAAACAGACAAATTCCTTTGTTGAGTCCTTGATCATAATGTCTGGGCGATTGGAGTCAATTTTTCTATCTGTTTGTATTGGAAAATTCTAAAGGAAGGTGATGCCCTCGACATTTACTACATCCGCTGGATGGTGCTTGCACCACTTATCATGGGGTTTAATTTTGTAATATTTACAAGCATTCCAGTGAATGCACTACCCTAGTCTGTCATGTTTTATGAGGCACTCTTTTACAGCGGGGAGTGGGCAACCTGAAACAACATGATCAATTGCCTCCGGGAATTTTCTGCAAATTCTGCATGAAAGGTCAGATCCAAGAGACTTTTTAAATTTCTGACTAAGCTTCATGACTGAAGCTTGCTTGGAATCTTCATGCTTCAGTGCAGGTCGTAAGAGCACATCACTTGTTGTACTAGGTACGTTTCAAGGTCTATTATTGCTGGTTTGAAGGATTATGTGAACTGTATCAGGCTTCTTCCACCTATTTTTCTTGGGAGATAAATCTTGTCTACATCTGATTTTGGGTGGTGCATTCGGTACCTTGTAAAGATTTTACAGATCTTTTCATCCATATTCTGCATGTCAGTGAGACTCCACTAAATGATACCGAAGCTATATGTGGTTACTGGAATCGCCAAAGAATTGGTCGCATTAATTCTTTTAGCAGCATTTAATTCTGAGTTTAGGACCATTCTTACCCTTCGATAGCGTTCCTTGCAGATTTTCGTTTTCATTCTAGAATGCTGGATACCATCAGCTTCATTAGTTTCCAGATATGTGTACACTTCAGAATCGTCTAGGTTTCGAATATCTGTGGTAATATCAAGTTCTATGTGTTCTGCATTTATGAACTTCCCTGCCTTGAAAGTAGCCATTGCATATTTATCAAGTCCGAATTCCATACCTATATCAGAGCTGAATTCTTTGACAATATTCAGGAGCTCTTCTAATTCTTTGTCGTTTTCGGCAAACAGTTTTACATCATCTATAGGGAGTAGATGATTAATTTTCTAGTTAAAGATCTTACACGCTCTCTTAACATTATTCAGTTGCGTGGATAAAGGGAACAGTGAAAGGAAGAATACTAATAGTGATAAAGAGTCACATTGAAAGATACTACAGGCGATATTGATGTCTGGTGAGGTGGTATATCCATATGTATGGTTTAAAATGAGGGTGGTTTTCCACGAACTCATGATTACTTTTAAAAAGTTCACAATTGTTGGAGCTATTTTGTAAGTTTCTAGATCCATGTTTGAGGACACTGTCAAAAGCTTTCTTATAATCTATCCAAGCGGTGCAACGGTTTCTGCGTTTGGATTTGCAATTTTCAATGACCATTTTATCAATCAATAATTGGTCCTTACATCCACATGAACTTCTTTTACATCCCTTTTGTTCCACTGGGAATAACCTGTCCAAGAATTCATATGCTTTATTCGTTATTATAAATGTTTATAGTTTATATATGGCGGTAGGGCATGTTATGGGCCGGTATTTTGTGGGGTTAGTAATTTCTCCTGTTTTTGGTAAGTGTTATGTAATCCATTCTATAAGAGACTTTGGAGCTCTCGCAGGGATGGACATGACTTCTTTGAGTGTTGCGGGTAAGTTGTGGTGATTGCTCATGAAAGAGTTTTGCCAAAAATTTGGTATCTTATCTATACCTGGGGATTTCCATTTCTTTGACTTGGTGAGCGCCGCTTTCACTTCTTTAGTTGTTATATCCTGCCATTCTTGATATTTGAGGTGGGCATTGACCTCTTCTATGTCCCTAACTCAATGTGCATTCTGATTAAACTCTTTTGGATTACTCCAAATATTTTTCGAAAAGTTTTCCGTTTGCTGCTAGGGAGAAGGTGTTTTCACAATAATGGTATTTTTCTCCAGTTCCCTGTATAAATGTTTTCGTGTTCTACTGGAATAATATGTTTTGTCTATGGAATACTGAGCGTTTTTTTTTTGTATCTTGCTTGTCATTTGGTTTTTAATTGTTGTTTTTGTTTGAGGATTTCAATCTGTGTATCCTTTGTTTTCTTGTAAAAGTCATGTTTAGTAATTATTCTTATCAATTTGTTGTGTTTATTAGTTTTCCCTTTCCTTGCTTCAAGTAGAAAAGATATATCTGCTCTTGGAAAGTTTGCCAGTTTATTCTTTCCATCCATGGAGGCTGTTTGTGTACATTACATTTTGTTTGTCTATCTCTAATTTTAATACCGCATTTCTGAGTTGCAACATAAGCAGCTGAGTAAATGAGTTGATCAATTACTCCGAGGGCATTTTCTCTACTATTTTCAAGGCGTTGTCGTATCAGCTTTCTAAGTGCTGGATCAACATCCTTGATTACTTTTCTGTTCTTATTAATATTAATAATTTTTGGAAGCGGCGCTCTTTCTTGGAAAGGTTTATTGGATATTGTTCTAGTATCCCATCTAACAGTTCATTGCTGATGTGATCATTTTTAGTGTTTTTAGTAGCAGCTGATGATCCACCTTCACAGGGTTCTGTGTACCCAGTTTGCTGGTTTGAGTTAGTAACTTCAGAGTTTTTTGCTTGTGGGTATAAATGAGTGTGTGTTATACAAAGCTGACTTTTGACTGATCTGACTATTTTGTTAATTTAGTCTTTTAGTTTTTTAGGATATCACGTCTCACAACTCCTAATTTATTACTGTCCATGTACAGCATGCTATGCGAATTTTTGCACCTCCAGATATTGTAGGTCTCTTTTTGTGTGGTTGATGTTTCTGGGTTTAGTGTCGAATGCATAACTTCGATATATTCCTTCTTAATCCATTTCTGTCTTGTACATCTATTTCTTTGAGATAGGTTTGTTAGTTAACCCTGAGCGTCAGTTTCGTGAATATCCCTGGCTTGATTTGCTATAAATTCTTGAGGAGTCTGTTCCTGATTTAAATACTTTTCTAGCTCAGTGTCAAAACCTAAGGACACTGATGAACACGTTCTTCGAACGACAGGGGATATAGGAGGTATTTTCATGGTTGGTATCCAGGGTCGTGCCCCAAGCGCACAGGGTTTCTTGGGCAAGTTTCAGAGGTTCCAGGCATCGTCATTTTCGGAGTGGTGTTTATTTTGAGAAGTTTTAAATTAGTTTATATCATGACCTGCAGTCTGGAAAGTGTCAAATGACAGGCCGATAGAATTCGTGTAGCATCGTAGAAGGAGGCAGATATTGAATTCACAGCCAGAGAGAGACAGAGACAGGGAGACGAAAGACAGAAACATCATGCAGTCTCCAACTAGTATTACCTTCGAACTATTTCCAGTAAATGGTGTTGGCGTTGGCGGCGGCGGCGGCGGTAGTAGAAGTGGTAATGGGATTGTATATGTTATTATTAGTGTTCTTGTTGTTATTGTTATTGTTATTGTTAGAACAGGATATATGTCAAATATCTTTAAGGCTTTCTCATATCACAAATAGAAGATTTGTTAATATAAATGGAAACTAATATTCAATTATATTGACAAAAATCACAGCACAAGAACCAGATTCCCAATGGATTAAATCTAAATTTACTTCATTTACTCAGGTAATTTACTTGGAAACTATAACTCATAATCTGTTGCCATTGGTCATATACTGTATTTAGGACAATGTAAATGAATTTGTACAATAAACAGAAAATTGCTTCGGTGTGCGTAGTAAAATATATCTATAAAAGGTTTATGAAGACTAACCACGTAAAGTTCCGTCTGAAGTGTTAACCTTTGCCTCACCTCATGTCACATCAATACGAAATTCTCGTTTACAGTTCTGCATTAACTTACGTGAATTACTAATTTATATATCTACTAATTCTGGTGTTTTCATTATTTGATTAGTTGAAAGTAAACAGTTTAACACTTCTTTTATTATAGCCCAGTTATATGGCAGCGAGCTGGCAGAATCGTTAGCGCCCAGTTTGAGAAGGAGTATCACGCTTTACAGTCGAAGAATATGTGAGGAATCGTCGTATCAAAATATTAAAAGCAGCATGGCAAGATACTGATATCTCCTATGAAAAGATATCCTGTCAATATGAACAGATGGCAGCGAGCTCGCAGAATCGTTAACACGCTGGACGAAGTCCTTAGCGGTATTTTGCCCGTCGCTACGTTCTGAGTTCAAATTCCGCCGGGGTCGGTTTTGCCTTTCATCCTTTCGGGGTCGGTAAAATAAGTACCAGTGAAACATTAGGGTCGATGTAATCGACTAGTCCCCTTCCCTGAAATTTCAGGCATTGTGCCCTTAGTAGAAAGGATTATGACCCAGTTTGAGAAGAAGGAGTATCACGCTTGACAGTCGAAGGATATGTGAGGAATCGTCATTTCAAAATATTAAAAGCGGCATAGCAAGATACTGATATCTCCTATGAAAAGATACCCTGTCAATATGAACACCGTTAAAAGCTCCGATCAAACCCAACACGAAGGACGGGTTGTGTTGTTAACTTATTATCATATAAATTAGTGAAGGGAAACAACACTTACACGCACGCACGCACACACACACACACACATCGTACAACGAGTTCCCGTTCGTGCCAGGATATTCTCTCTAGATGCTTCTCACTAACGCATAGTGTGTGTGTGTATGTGTGTGTGTGTGTGTGTGTGTGTGTGTGTTATATGTGTGTGTGTGATTATGCATTTGTAGTGGTGTAAAACTGAACGAAGTTAGGTGAGGTGGAGTTGGATAATACTTAAGCGAAGCTTATTTAGGGGAAACGAACCTATTAATTACAGCGTAGCTATTCTCCTACTGACTTGTACAAACTTTCTAACTAAAGGCAGATTCTCATCTAGAATAACCCTTGCACTATATCAGTTATAACCCTTGCACTATATCAATTATCTAGCACAGGTCAATAAGGTGTCCTGTATGAGATATAATTAGGTTTATTAAATGAGTTAAAATGTTTCTGTTGAAGGCAACTTTGCAGACTTTCAGATTTAAAAAAAACAGCGTCGCAGACGCCAGAGCAAGAGTGTCGCAACAACTCCGCCGCGTTGTGCTAGTTTCGATTCCTTGAGAGTAGTATGTCAGAATTAAATATAATAATGTCGATTTATTCAAATTTGTTTTCATTTCAATCATTTCTTAAAGTATTTCAGGGTGCAACAGTAATAGATTCATTTCTCGCCTTGGTAGGCATGGCATTTTTTTTAACATTATTACCACCGAAATTATTTAAATAAGGTATGCAAGTGTGCCACTAGAATTACCGATAGTTATACTTTACTAAGGCGGCGAGCTGGCAGAAACGTTAGCACGCCGGGGTCGATAAATTAAGTACCAGTTATGCATTGGTGTCGATGTAATCGACTTAATCCCTTTGTCTGTCCTTGTTTGTCTCCTCTGTGTGTAGCCCCTTGTCTGTCTTTACGTTCAAATTCTGCTGAGTTCGACTTTGACTTTCATACTTTTGAGGTCGATACATTAAGTATCAGTTGCGTTCTGTGGTCGGTCTAATCGACTAGTCCCCCTATCCAAAACTTTCGGGCCTTGTGCCTAGAGTAGAAAAGATTTATACTGTGACTTTTCAAAAGCAGTTTCTGTCAGAATACACTTGAAGACAATTTAAGTTTTCTTCGTTTTGATTCTTCGATTGCTTTCTTTTGAAATTAGCAATTTCATTCAATGATTAAATCTCTATATTTATTAGTTTCTTTCGTATATTTTATTTTCCTTTCTCTTTTCATCAAAATTGTATAAAATATTTAAATTCTATTTTAATTCCAAATTCCACACACACACACACACACACACACACACACACACACACACACACACACACACACACATACACACACTCACACACACACACACACAACCACACACACACATACATACACTCACACACACACACACATATATATATTATATATAATACGAAATTAATTTTCCTACTGCATTTCATATTATGATGTGAAATTGCGTCCCTATGGAGTTTTTCGAAAAAGTGCACAAGAAACCAAGGAACAAGCAACAGGACTGCCTTAATGCATGAAAATAACAATTTCTAAATACACATGGTACAACATAGATACATAAGAACACAAAAACGTTTCAAAAGGGGTATGTTAGGATATTAATGAAAATCGTAATAACATAAGAGTACATTCTTAGCACAAAAAGATGTTTCCTACAGTGTGAGGAGTGGTGGCAATAAAAGGAGAGTTCCTAGGGAAAAGAAAGTCAATGTTATTGTTATTTTTAATGTTTTATTATTCGATTTGACTATTTACTGTATTATAATTTATAATCACCAACATTAGCTTGGCGGATGAAGAACGTATCCAAAATTGTTTGTTGTTTAAGACGCATCATCTTTATGGCAAATCAGAATAGGAACTGAGCTCATAGTAAACTCTTCTTGTAATTTTTATTTTACGTTCATAATAGGGCTTATTTTCAGCAAAAATCTACGGAGGTTCCTCTCTATAAGGGCCAATCCTTTAGTAATAATTTTTGTAGTCAATTAAAGTAATGCAGGCGGAACTTCCTTTGTTTCATCTATATTCTCGGTTTTCTTTTTTTCTGACACCATCAGCACCTCATTAGACAAATATTCTGTCTGGTACACTAGGAATTCAGTCACATTATCCTCTATAAATTCTTCAAATCCTACATCCTTTGCAAGTGTCACAATATTTCCCGAATTTGACGTAGACTTTCTGCTTGAGAAAAACTTGTAATATGACATAACTTGGCCATATATTTTCCCAAGCCCTATTCAAAGTTGAAAGTTTCACTTCATCTCATGAATCAGTTATATTATCCACAGCATCCATTATGCTGAATTTCTCCGAGAAATCTCTAGCTGTAGGTTTACCCTCCCTTGTCAACTGCTTTCATAAGTTGTTCGAAAGTTCTCATATAATATACCTTGTACTTTGCTATCATTCATTGATCCATTGACTGGAGGAATGAAGTTGTATTCTTGGGGATATTTTCTGATCTCGCATTACCAAAAAGATTATCTGAGTTCGCTAGGTGGTTTGGTGCATTGTCTAAAAGAAGCAATGTTTTGTTGGAAATATTGTCTCGCACTGTATCTTTCTACGGCAAGACAAAAATGCGTTTGTAAACCTCTCTTTGAAAAGACTCCTAGTCATCCATGCCTTCCTATTTGAGCGCCAAATCAGAGGTAGGTTGAACTTTGTGCAACCTTTGAAAGTTCTCAGATTTTTAGAGTGATGCATGAGTAGGGGCTTTAATTACATATTACCAGTAGCATTTCCTCCCTAAAGAAGTGCCAGATGATGTGTAGAAGCTTTACATTTTGGTGTCGATTTTGCATTTTTCTCCTCGAAAAATAAAAGTTCTTATAGGCAGATGCTTCCAGAAAAGTGCAGTTTCAACATTGTATACTTGCTCTGGTTTGTAGCTCCTTTCAACAATTGTTTTCTTCAACTGCTTAGGATAACTATTAGCAGCCTCTATATTCATGGATATCTTAAACCTTTCAATCATGTTTCTACAACCCAAAATGTGTATTCCATTAGAACCTTCACCCTTTTTTTTCTGCAGCTCGTCATATAAGCTTTTTCTTTTTTGTTCCAATTATCATTGTGTTTATCGGCAGATTAAGCCGATTCGGATCATCGATCCATACACTCAAGAAACATTCCATTTTAAGCATTACATTATATCTATAGAAACATAAGGTCTGCGCAGTTAACTGAGTAGCTTCTTGAGCACTTGACAATTTTCTCTCTGTTGACACATATTGATATCTCAATGGCGTTGCAAGACTTAATGCTTTGACCATAGATTTCTTTCCTGCATCAAGTCTTTCTTTAAAACATCAAGCTTAATCCCTTTACGGTTCCTTGTCGCATTAGTACCTTCAGTTCTACTTGAGAGCTTCTTTCCTGACATCTTAAATCGACGGTAAACCCAGCAGCAGCGATTAGTTATTCACAACAAATATTTAGAAAACTAAATTGGCCCAGAAAAGATCTGTTTTGGACGAATATAAAATTGTATTCCTATGAATGTAATAATAAAAATGAAATAAAAAGGTGAATTAAGGAAACAAAAATACAAAATGACTATAATTAACTGAAGACCCACCAGATTTTATAGGCAATTCGTCCCTTGCACTTTTGACTTAAGACATAAACACACACACACACACACACACACACACACATGCACACACACTTATAAGCTCATACACACACGTTCACACACACATTCATGCACAGACACAGACACACATACTCACGCATGTATTGGAGTACATGCTGATATCTGTTGTAGCTAATTGGATTCAAAAATTCACGGCGTAATAGTTGTGGTGATGATGTGGTTTGCATTGGTTTAGATGTTAGTGATGGTGATCAAGTATCGTAAATAGTGAGGTTGTCATATTGTTGTTACTAATTGTATCGTTGTGGTTGTTTAGTTTCAAGACAATCCTCACAGACATAAGATCAAAATGTTTCATTCAACATTTAGAATGCACTAGGATACTACAGTATACGTTTTTATTTGAAATGGTTTTGCTTATCTTTTTCTATCTTTGTGTTGGTGATAGAAACACTCGCATGCATAGCTGCATGCACACATTCTTATCTATCTATCTGTCTATCCATCCATCTACCCATCCATCCATCCATTCATCTATCTATCTATCCCTCTCTCTCTCCCTTTCTCTCTCTCTCTCTCTCTCTCTATATATATATATATATATATATATATTAGTTTATGTATACATTAATATTCTCTCAGTTTTAAAAAGACCTTTGATAATGTAAATATGTTAATAGTTACCAGAGGTAGCAAAATTACACTAGAAACCAAGATATCACAGCCGTTTTACAGGTAGAGATACCAAGTAAAAGTGATACATTTTGAGAAGATATGAATAATGATAATAAATGGAGCAAAACGCATATAAGTAAAAGTTCCTTTAATTCCTACAAATGTTTCAAAACATATGAGAGAGCACTTCTACAAAGAAGTAAGAGCTGCTGGAATACCTCATATATTCCTCTTCAGGTAATCCATAAATAAACATATGAAAGCAAGACAAATACGAAATGATGAGGTAACTTACGAGCTAAGATGTTACATGGTCACTGACCGTTAGAACGTTTGTTTACGTATAGATATAAAGGGATCAATGATATTATTCCATGTGCTTTAGTAATAAGAACGCTTGTTTACATGGAGATATAAAGAGCGGGGGTTGTAAACGTGATGCTAAAGGTTTAAATTAAATGAATGATTGAAATGTGGGGAGGAAAATTGCTGAGTCAAAAATGGAGGAAGGGAGAGAACTAAGGGAGTACATCAAATTAA
>NC_068993.1:31457829-31459009 GCF_001194135.2 Octopus bimaculoides
TATATATATATATATATATATATATATATATACACATACACACACACATACATATATATATATACACACACATACACACACATATACACACCTTCACGTACACATATGCACACACACGCACACCTATACATACATTCCTGTATATATACATACATGCACATACACACACGCACACACACACACGCTTACATACACATATATGCCTACATATATATACATACATATGTGTTTTGTTTAAGATTATAAAAATATTAAGATTAATAACATACTGATTTGAAGCGAAGAATATAAACATGATAAATAAAACACCATTACCCTGTGATATATTAATACACTTATGTTTGCGCTATTCAATGGAAGAACGAGGTACAGGGTGTTTCGTTGAGAAATAATAATAATAACAACAATATACATGCTTATATGGAGAAGGTCGGATATAAGGCAAAGCAGCTAGTGGTACAAAGCAATTCAAGTAGTAATTACTGGGAAGGAATTTACTTAATCAACTATAGAAGGGGGAATGGCAAGTTACGGTGGATGTAGAAGTAGATATTATTCAGAGGATATTTAGTGAGAAGAGAAAAAAAGAGAAATAATAATAATAATAATGATAATAATAATAATAATAATAATAATAATAATAATAATAATAATAATAATAATAATAATAATAATAATAATGCTTAAAACCTAACCTAGTTGGAATGATGGAGCTAACGGTAATAAAAGAAGGTATGTTTCTTGAAGTGCTGACAGCGGTACGCCCTCTGAGTTATTTGGTTAACTAGGTGATTCTTGGAGAACAGGATATAAAAAAGTTCCAAGTTACAAAGAGGACAGAAATCCCTACCCTTGTCGTAGGGAACCGAGGTGGCCAGTATGGACCATTCCAAAGAGAATTGCTTATTGCAATCCTTCAGTTCCCAAATAAATTTACTTAGGTCGGTGGTGCTAGCTTTATTTCTATCCCTAAACGACGAATAATGATTCGAAATTCTGTTGGAGTAATTATTATTGATACAGGTATGAACATTACTAATATTACGATCATATCTAGGATGGCCGTCTAGAGAAGAATCTAACAACCTGAGATTATGGGAAGATATAATCTGTAACAAATTTTTGGTGTTCGAAAACCCAAATCTAACCATATGCGAGTTGATTATATATATATATATAT
>NC_068993.1:31460305-31465231 GCF_001194135.2 Octopus bimaculoides
TCGTGGAGTTTTAGGTGTTTTCGCTCAATAAACACTCACAACGCCTGGTCTGGGAATTGAAACCGCGATCCTATGACCGCGAGTCCGCTGCCCTAACCACTGGGCCATTGCGCCTCCACTGTCAATTTAGTAATTAAGGATAATAACGTGACATTTATAATAAAACAGGCGATTTGGGTTTCCAAGTAGCTTCAATGACAATGTTTAGTAGTAGAATTCCTTCATTTATAGGTTTTTAGAAAGAATATATAACAAGGTTATAGACAGAGTAAATTAGTTAAAACGTTTAGTTGCTGCTTAGGTGGGAGACAGGAAAATTTAAATAAATATGGTGTAATAACTAGCCTTCAGCTTAGTAAATATTTGTAAACGTCTAATACATAGGATTAAAGACAATTGAGAAAGTAGTGGGCTACGCACTGTGTCATCAATAGCTAAGACAATCTTTTGAGAATATATTTGACTGAACCTCGTGCATCCAGATAACATGTAAGTGGTAATATTTTATATTATCTTTTCAACAGTTATATATTTAGCTTTAATCGTAACAATTGTTAATTACAGGTATTCTTTTATTAGTTCTGCTTTATAAGGATATTTTAACATAATCTATTAAGTTACTGGTATACGTTTAACATTAAAGCATGTATGGATAACGAATATTTAATGCGTATGGAGTGTTTTAATTATTAACTTTCGGGTAATGAAATAGTGTAATTCACTCAGACTTAGTTATATTACTAGTGAAGTTGAATCGAATTTGTTTTTGGTTTTGGAAAGAATAGAATATAAGCGCTTTCCCTTTTATATTCATAACTGTAGAAGACTGGTGGGAATCTTATTTGCATGGACTTCAAGGCTTAGATTGCTATTTAGTTAGATAATGTAGGAGTTAGTTATAAGTTTACTTATTGAATTTATTTTACCGATACTGTTTTTGTACATAGGGTAAATGTGTTTCTTTGTTGTAGTTCAATTAATAACGTTACTGTTTAATCCTTCCTACAATTGAGATTGAATGAATGTGGTGATATCAAAGGTATGTTTGTTCGCAAACAACACTTATTTTAGTGCTGTTGACACCACCGGATTGAATAGTACTGCTCAGGTGTCGAAACCATAGTGATATCCGTGGTGCAGCTGATGATAGAAGTATGTTGGATATAGTTTTATAAGACATCAATTTGATATGTGTGTGTGTGTGTGTGTGTGTGTGTGTGTGTGTGTGTGTGTGTGTGTGTGGAAAGGTTGAATGAACATTTATGTATCTATTATATATCTATATATGTGTGCATTTGGTGTAACCTGTGTTTTCATATGTAATGTAATCTTCGAAGACAATGATGCACCGATTTTCACTGCTACTCTTATTCATAATACAAAGAATACAAATCTTCAGTGTCAATTAGACCACTTCGATTGACCACGACAAATAGCGGATTTTAATATAATCAGACTTTTATCATGTATTCTGAAGCACTGAAGCTGTAAGAGCTAAAATAATTTTTTTCTTAAAGGATGGCTTAAAATTCATCTGGAAACATTTTAAAACGTGTACGAAGCAATTTCTCAACACATTAAACCAGTGATTGATCCTAAAAGTACCCCAACAGTGATTTCTATAAAACATCCATTTCAGAAAGTATTTTCATTATATTGTCTAAACCCTGTATATATCTTTTACATATATGTGAGTGCGTGTATATATGTATATATACAGGGGTTGGACAAAATAACTGGAACAGTAGAAATTTAACTCCAGTATTTCAATGGGCCATTATATTACGAATATCCATCCAAATTTCATTGTGAGCAATTTTTTTTTTGTATTGTAGATGATTTTATTTATCTAATTTAATGATTATTTCCATCTCTTTTTCAGATCGTAGTATAAATTAAGCTAAGATGCGTGACCTGAGTTCGAAAAAGGGAAACATCGCTGGAGCTCGAATGCCAGGAGCTTCCGTTACCAGAACAGCTTGGTTTTCGAGAGCTACAATATCAAGGACCATGACTGAATCTAAGTAGCAGAGCGAAACTGTCACCAGGAGGAGTACGACCAGCAGGACTTCGAAGCTCACTGAAAGAGAACGACGTGTGTTGAATCGCATTGTGATGAAAAATTACCAGACAACTGCCCTTAAAGCGGCTGCAGAGTTGAATCAACATCTGACTAGCCCAGTTTCAATCAAAACTGTTCGTCGTGAGCTCAATAAAACCAAATATCATGGAAGAAGGAAGGACCGCTATAAGGAAATCTCTGCGTTCTCATCAAAACGTTCAGAAAAGGCTGAACAGATGTAGAGATAGCAAGAGCTGGTCGACAGACCAATGGAAACAAGTAATATTCTCCGACAAGTCCAGCTTTTCTCTTTTCTCCTCTGCAGGACGAGGTTATGCGTGGAGGCATCCCGGTGAAGCTTTTGATCATGACTGTCTGCTTCCTAGAATGAAGCATGGATGAGGATCGGTGATAGTTTGGGCAGCCATTTCTTGGAATTCTCTTGGTCCAATCGTTGCCCTGAATGGTGGAACCAACAACAATCATTACCTGAATATTTTGCGAAATCAAGTCCTTCTCATGGTCCAAACATTATCCCCTGTTGGTGAATGCAGCTTCCAAAATGACAATGCTCCAATACACACCTCTTGTGTGGTTAAGAATTGGTATGAAGAGCATAGTAGTGAGCTGCAACACATGGAATGGCTTCTTCAATCTCCAGATCTTAATATCATTGAGCATGTATGGTGCATCTTCGAGCGACAAAATAGAAGTGGTTACCCCCTACCGTTGTGTCTGCAAAAACTGGAGCAGGTTTTACAGGGAGAATCGCTCAATATTCTCCTCAATAAAACCAGGAAGCTATACGAATCAATTCCTAAATGCATCGAAGCTGTTCAGAAAGCCAAAGGAGGACCAACACCATATTAAATAAATATTCATTGAATTTAACACGCGTTCCAATTATTTTGTGCAATCTCTGTATATATATATATATATGTGTATGTGTGTGTGTGTGTGTGTGTGTGTGTGTGTGTGTGTGTGTGTGTGTATCTTTGTGTGTTTGTGTGTGTGTGAGTATGTGCATGTGTACATATTTATTTGAGTGTGTGTTTGTATGTATATGTGTACCTATGTCTAATTATGTGTATGAATAACTTTCATATCTTTCACTACAATCCTTTTTCATAACTTCCTTCAGATTAAATAGCTTCGTCACTATCTTAGTATGTGGCTCTCGATTGAATTTGATTAAAGAGTAATATTCTATACGTGTGTGTATGTGTGTGTGTGTTTGTGTATGTGTGTGAGAGAGTGTGTATTTATGTATAAAAGAAGAAAAATAAAATGGAGATTGGGAAGTTAATAACTGTTTATTATTAACAACAAATTAATCCATCATCCCTTGCAGCTGCATCAATAAATATTACGTAAATATTAGGTTTATATGACCTGAACATAATATCTTAAGAGAGAAAAAATATATCCTTATATGTGTTTATGCATTCATTATAGGAGACTGAATGATATGGTTTATGATTTGTATTGTTATATGTTCGGGCGAGGGGTTTACAGGTTGATTGGAGATAAGTTGGAGTAGATAAATAGAATTAGAACAATGGATGATTAAAGTGAATAGAGATGATAGAGGAAACTTAAATATAAGGCCCTGTTTATAGTTTACAAGGTATAAACTTATGACAATTTGTATATATGCAAGTACACACATACACATAGACACAAATACACATATGTATCCGTAGGCCCATATACATATATGCGTATATATACATATATATGCGCGAACGCATTAATACATATGCACACACATACATGCATGTATATACATACATATATATATATATATATATATATATATATATATATATATATATATATATATGCGTTTACACTTTTTCTCATTGCCCGTAAGAAGAAGTTAATATAGATTCATATTGGTCAATTAATTACAATTGGTTAATGGAATTTTTTATTATTTTGTTTACTTTATAGCGTCTCAAGGAAAGTATTTGTTTTGCTGTCTGAACGTGAGTATGAAAATAATTAAAATTTATATAGGCATGTATAGAAGCGTACGTAAATTTAGTCATATGTGTGTGTGTGTGTGTGTCTCTGTGTGCGTGTGTGTATGTACGCACACACACACGCCTATACATGCACAAACAGACACATGGATGCACATACCTACACCTGCACAAACACACACATATGTACACATGCACTCAAATAGACACACGGGTATATATATACACAGACATACGCATATACATATATATATACATATACATGTATAGATGTATGCATATATACTTATATACATATATACAAAGATGCACATACATACGTCCGCACACATGCATGTCCATATACATATGCACGCACATATCTGCACATAGATATATACAGGGTGGGGGGGGGGACAAAATAATGGAAACATCTTAAAAATTCAAACGAATTAATTTTAATATTGGGTAGGACCGCATTTCGCAGTAATTACAGCTTGAATTCTACGAGGTATGGACTTGTACAGTTTGAATTGTTTCCAATGGCATTTTTGTCCATTTTTCAGCTAAAACAGTCTCAAGTTCTTGTAGTGATGATGGTGGAGGATATCGACTCTTTACATGTTTTTTTTCTAAAATGCACCATAAATGTTCAATAATATTGAGATCTGGGCACTGTAGTGGCCAGATAAGATGTTCAATTTGATTAGAATGTTTCTCGTGCCATTCAGTAAAAATCTTAGCTGTGTGACTTGGTGCATTTTCATCCTGAAAGACTGTGTTTCCCTCCTGGAACAATTCCGCAACCACAGGATGAATTTCATCAGATGAAATGCTTAAATAGTCTTGACTATTAATTCTGCCATGAGGAGAAACCACTGGGCCGGCGGATTTCCAAGA
>NC_068993.1:31465241-31466288 GCF_001194135.2 Octopus bimaculoides
TGCCATTCAGTAAAAATCTTAGCTGTGTGACTTGGTGCATTTTCATCCTGAAAGACTGTGTTTCCCTCCTGGAACAATTCCGCAACCACAGGATGAATTTCATCAGATGAAATGCTTAAATAGTCTTGACTATTAATTCTGCCATGAGGAGAAACCACTGGGCCGGCGGATTTCCAAGATATAGCTCCTTCACCCTGCCAGATCATCACAGATCCTCCTCTATGTTTAACAGTTGGAAGAAGGCAGTTTGGGTCAAATGTTTCTTTTGGCTGTCTCCACGCGTATACTCAGCCGGTGGTCGGAAATAAAGTAAAGGATGACTCATCCGAGAAAATAGCATTTTCCCACAGCTCTAGGCACCAGTTCTGTAGGTTCTTACCCGAGTCTAAACGCTTTGCAGCATTTGTTTTTGAAAGTAGTGTTTTCTGATTGGAGCCCTCCTGTGAAATCCGGCTTTGTGCAGCTCCCGACAAACAGTTTTTGTGGAAATTGGTTCTCGAAGTGCTCATTAAGCTCTGCAGTAATTTTGGGAGCAGTACTTTTGTGATCTTTTCTAACAATTCGCGTAAGTGCCCGCCGGTCCCTATCTGAAAGTTTTGGTTTACTTCCGGAGTTTTGTTTCGACAGGGACGTTTTTCCCTCTTTCTCAAAGGCTATGATGCCAGGTGATTCCATTATCTTGTCCAACCCCCGTATATCAGCTTACAGAAATACATAAGATATGTATGTACGCGTATACACCCATGTACATGTACGTCCCGGCATACATAAACACGCTCCTATCTACGGATATATATATATACTCACGCACACATATATAGTTTTCTCACATATACACAGGTGTAGATGTATAAGTTCTCACGCATTCATGTTTGTATACTTTTACCTGTATATACATCCACATACACATACATAGATATACACACATATAAGCATTTATACACACGCATACACATGCATACATATGTACACACACACACACACACACACACACACACACACACACACACATATACATATATATATATATATATATATATATATATA
>NC_068993.1:31467064-31470612 GCF_001194135.2 Octopus bimaculoides
ATATATATATATATATACATACATATATACATGCATACATGCATACATATATGCATATATACATGCACACATACATACACACCTGTATAAACACACATATATGTATATTGCACTCACGTGGATGTGCTCATACCCATACATGCATACATGCAAAAATATACATATACAGACATATGTTCATACATGTATACACACAGACATGTGTGCGTCTATCCATACACACACATATGTGTACATAAGTATACATCTACATACATACACGTTTGAATATGTATCTTCGTATGCTCATAATTAATTACGCGTGTATGCGTCTGCATGCATCTACATAAGTATTAGGAAAAAGGAAGTATTTTATTTAGCTGTATGAAAAAATTATTATAAGCGGGACAGGGAAACATTTTAGTGGAAATCAATTATAAGAATAAGCATATTAATAGGCACAAACTCACACATATACACATACACATACAAACACACACATACATATGCATATACAGGTGTGTGTATGTATATTTATGCACACGAGGTCACACGCATTTATATGCAAAGACACACATACACACGTGTAACCAGTCAGTAGTAAGGAGAATGGAGTATACGTAGGGCAATGAAAAGTTCCTGGCTTTCCGTAAAAGAAAATATGAGAGTATCAGTTAATTATGATTTGATTCAATGTATTCCTTTTTAAGATGCACGCAATTATTATAGCGGTCCTTCAGTTTTTCTAAGCCCTGTAAAAGAACTCAGAATGTTGGGCCTCAAACCAGGCCTTTCACGATACCCTTAAAGCCAGGAACTTTTCAGCACCCTCTCGTATGAGATTTACTTCAGAACAAAAAACACAAACGATTATAAATCATGGTGAGGACGTGTACAGGCACAAGTTACAATGTAGCCGCATTCAATTTAGACAGCGTTTATTATTCAAATTTATTCTTCCAAATTAGGTAAAGATAAATATTTTTACAAACAGAATTAATTTCAATTGTTTTATGTAAATAAATATAAATGAATTAGTTATCTGTGTACATGCAAGCACCACATACACGCACTCAGGAACGCAAACACTCACACGACCACAGCCACATATATGACGTGGAATTTGTATCAATTTGTGTTTGTTGACACTATGACGCTATCTGAAGTTCTTTTATTGTTGTGCAAATGATGTTTGATCGTGTAATATCTGTAAAATATTACTTTATATGACATAATTTTTAATGTAATTCGTATAGAAACATGCATACATACATGCACATATATATATACATACATCTATATACATACATACATACATACATACATACATACATACATACATATACATATATATATATATATATATACATACATACACATATATATACATACATATATATATACATACACACATACACACACACATATATGTATATATGTATGTATGTAGGTAGGTAGGTAGGTAGGTAAATAAGTAGGAGTGCGTTGAGCTATATGATTAATATTTATAAAAATGTAACAACCGAAAAATTTGACAAAACAACAGCACATGGAAAATTCGCAACGCACACACACACACATGTATACATGCATGTATATGCATACACACTCATATGCATACGTGTATATGTGGAGATTAATTATTACCGAACTAAACCTATTGACTCAAACTCAACATTAAATTGTAAACCCAAATTAAACACGTCTCAGATTCGATGATTTAATTATCTGAGACGCACAGAGCAGCGCTCCTTCCTTCTATACAGTGCTACTACCCAGTACATATTTTGTATTTATTTCATTGAGTTCAGGATGCATGACAGCGTATGGCACTCTCAACGGTATTCTGTCTCAAATGCTAAAAGGACAAAACCAGAAACGCATGTGTGTGTCTCTGTTATTACAAAGGTTTTCTCCTATGAACCATCGTTTCTGATTGAGACACAAGTTCTGCAATACTGGTAAGGGGTTTATTCGATAAGATCGGCATTCTGTATTTGACTAGTATTTTATTTTATCGGCCCGAAAAATTGAAAAGCAAAGTTGGCATCAATGGTAAATGAAATCAGATCATTAAAAGACGGAAACTATTTTGTGCCGATAATTTATTATCGACATTCATCTTGGGGAACAGAACTACTGGTTTCATCGGCAATATCTTTAATTTAATAGATTACATCAAACAAAATTTTCACCAAGCTTTAATGTTATCGAGCTGAGAAGGATGACAAGCTGAATAGAAAGTTCAGCAATTGAAAATAATGGAATGACGTAACTAACTTTCAAGTACTCCCCGACAATCTAATCACCATCTAAATAACGATAAATATTTCTCATTTCATATTGGCATAATGAAGGGTTTTCTATTAGGGTAGGTACAGTCTAAAGTATCAAACTCAGAAAGCTGGATGTCGAACTATAACCTGAGAGGATTTTAAACCAGAGTATAAATAAACGTATTACTAGGCTTTCTACTGAATCAATATCTACGATCCTTTAAACTTGATTAGTAAGCGACACAAGACATGACTTTTATATGACGATGGTGTTTCCGGATAAAAATCAGCTGTCAAAATGAAAGCTATTTAGATTAATGCTAAAGGAAAGCATCTATTATAAGGTTGGTTACTAGCCAGCTTTAAGTGAACGGAATGGAACGTTTTAGGAGAGATGTGTAGTTAATGTGTTTTACAATCAATATTAGCATCTTTTCGTAAGAAACGTGAGTTAAAAGTAAATAAATAATAGATGACTGTCGTTATGTATGTTTTAAGATGAGTTTGATAGATGCAGGAGATCAGAACATCAATCGAGAAGATACTCGTGCAATAAATATGAGAATACTGCCAAGCATTTTGCTATTTTTTTCTTTTAAAAATTGAATAAAAAAGGCTACGTATATGGTACTGATTATGTAATGAACGACATAATCTATCAATGAATAGATTTGGGATTTTGTGTGAGTATACATACATACATACATATATACATATATATATATATATATATATATATATATATATATATATATATATATATATATATATATATATACATATACATGTCTAACAAAACTGTCCGATGAACGGGAACGTGAAACTCCGATTGACAGTTTTTTGTTATATTTCTGCTGCTTTTAAAGAAAGTATATTACTCTACCTCTGGTATTTGAGTACTCTTTTTTCCCCCTTGTTCACATTTATTTACTTATTCCGGTATATATACATTATATACATATATACATTGTATATATATATATATTGTATGTATATATTATATATATGTATGTGTGTATATATATTATATATGTATAAGTACAGATAGATATATGTATATGCATACGAGTATATACATGTGTGCGAATATATATATACATGTATGTATGCATGTATATGTATATATACATGTAGATGTGTGTTTATGAATAATTCGTTTTTGGATTTGGTTTGCAAGATTCTTTATGTGAGTTCGTATGTTAAAGCATATTCTGTTGTGTCTGGGGAGAGTCATTTTCTTTTACCGCTGAGTGTGTTAGATTATAAGGCACAAAAAGAAAATGACTCTCCCCA
>NC_068993.1:31470799-31472164 GCF_001194135.2 Octopus bimaculoides
TATATATATATATATATATGATACCAATTGCTTACTGAATAAATATTTAGTATCGCTGTGAAAAGGGAACATATTTTCAAAGCATGACTACATTAATATTCATAAAGATGCCGTATAGCACTTCACTGTACGCATTTATCCAAAACCACACTAATTCTTGACATTCTCGTTATAGTATGCATACAAACATAAATGTACTCACACAGGTACAAACATAAAGCCAATTACAACAGATTAAGTATGGCTGAAAATCCTATTACCACATTAGCAATATTCGATGTGACATGGATGTATGTGTGAGTGAGATAAAGAGAGAAAGAGAGAGAGAGGAGGTGGTAGATTTGATGCAAAATAATGTTACCAAACAAATATGCCACAAAATCATGCAAACCTGTGTGGCATTTTGGATATTTGAACGTTGTGTGAAAGAAAAACATCCTAAATATGTGGTTATCATGACAGATAGCAAGGAGTGATCGGTAAATATATCTATATAGTCTATCTCTACAGGGAGATACATGCTTAGCTTTCTCTGAAAAATGATGAACAGGCTGTACACAATATAGAAACATTACATAAAGATCCACTAAATAGATTTCTCCATGTTTTATATATGCCACCTCAATTGAATATCCAATGTGTTTCTTTTGAACCTGAACTGGACTTGTTAGAACCCACGTCTATCTCAAGAAATATGTTGTTACAACTGTTTTCATTTTTTTTTTTTTTTTTTGGTGGCGGGGTAAAATTTCACAAATTACAAATCTTCGTTACTGCGATCTTTGCTGCCATCACAATTTATCTAACGTCGTGATGAATAGCATAGAATCATTATAAAAATACGAGGCACCAATTTTACGGAGTTAATAAAATCTTAATAACGTTCCCTTTCATGTGTGATATACGGTATATCCAATTTTTTTTATCGTATAATGAAATTTCGGATTCGAACCACATACCTCAAAATAATATGACCAGTTATTAAGGCTAGAAACTTATTTCAGTCTTCTGTAATCCCATTCTAAATAATTCCTTCAAGTAAGGTACAATATGAAGATGAAAGAAACTCAGTGTTCTGATCCTTATTATCTACCCGTATTCATATTTTCCCATATCTTAATAATACTGTCTCATTACTGTCCATTGAACAACCTATGTCATCATAGAAATTCGTTGCGATTTTTTATTTCAAATTCTATGCTTATATCTTCATTAAATCTATGTTCTATCTGATCTTTCTCCTTTGCTGATATCCGTGCATCCATAAATTGGTCATTTTCTATCTCTAATGAAATGCATATCTTGAACAATTCTAGCAGAGTGTTAAATGTATGGTTAGAGTTATATATATGCATATATGTATAT
>NC_068993.1:31472361-31475529 GCF_001194135.2 Octopus bimaculoides
TATATATATATATATATATATATATATATATATATATATTATGAGTGGGTGTGCGTGTCGGTGTGTGTGCGTATGTGTAAGCAAAACTGTTAAGCTATCGCTCTGACAATTTTCTCTATTGATCTTAAGTCTTCGTATTCGTAACAATGGCTTAATTTTGTCCCTTATTTACTCATGCACATCACAATCAACTTTCTTATTTTCATAGATGTTCGTATCATGTCCAAAGAATGGGAAACCATATCAAAGGACTGTTATACAATCTGTCCACGCTATTGAGAGATAGGAATGTTACTTGTTGTTATCGTATATTATTGACTAACTCGCCGTAATTGCGCCTAAATATCTCTAGTCTGCTTTTAACATGCATTCAGCTCTAGTCGTTATTACCCTGGCTAACCACTTATCGATATGTAATACAATTAACTAGATGCTGTGAGTTGATGTGAGAGACTTACAGAAGGAAATGTGTGTTTTGAATTAAGAAGAAAGGTGGTTGGTGTGCGATGTCATGGAAGGAAGGGTTGACAGCGTAGTGCGAATTAACCAGTATCGAGCACATACACACATGGATACAATATAAAAATGTAACTGAGAGGTAAAATTATAAAGGATTCTCGTGTTGAGTCGGTGATACAATTACATGAATAGTCATTTATTAAAAATATTAATGGTGCAGGTTTCTAATTGGAAAATGATCCATCGTTGACTGTATGAGGGATGTTAACAAAGGGCTTCATATGCTGGCGAACATAGAAGACGGAGACGCCAAGAAAGCTGAAGTCGAATATTCCAGATTTCAGAATTTCAGGACTGTTATTTCAGGTTTAACAAAAGTTTGCTGAAGTTATCATCTAGATGATATTGCGTCTTATGTGTGAGCAAGACATCACAGTTACATCAATCAATATATTGAGACCTATTGACGTAATTTAAATTCTTATTAGCCTAATGAAATGAATAAAAAGACCGGTATTTAATTCTAGAGTAACATCGAGAAAGTTCACTTTGAGGTTGTTCTGCATAGATGCGACTTGGACCATAATTCTTAAAACATTTCTTAATGTTTTCCTCATCCATTGTGTCTTTGTATCTGTGTTTATCTTTCATCACCGCTTGACAATCGATGTTGCAGTAATTACGTCCCCGTAACTTAGCGGTTCGGCAAAAGACACCAATAGAATAATTATTAGACTTCAAAAAATAAGTCCTATGGTCGATTTGCTTGACTAAAACTCTATTGGGTAGTGCTCCAGCATGACCGCAGTCAAATGACTGAAACAAGTAAACGAAAAAAGAATGAAACTGTAAAATAATTTCTACCCCATTTGGATAGCAAATTGAGAAAGGTATATTATTCGTAATGCTAAGCCTAATGATACTGTAATCTAAATTTATGGTAAGATATAGACTACAGAAAATAAGGTAAATGACCTCAACTTTACTATGGGGCCAGTGACTCGGCGCAGGTGACTGATTTCGTGGGCATTGATATTTTGCAGTGTCAGTATAACCATTTTTTCCGAATTTCTGTTGTAGTCATTAGAAGAATAATGCTCTTTTTTCAATTTGTAACTCCATAAGGTAGAAATGAAAGGAATGAATAGCTAACTTTCTCAATACAAGTCTTTTTTATTCATCTCATAAACCAGGTGAGAATTTGAATTACATCAATAGATCCTCTAATCATCCTGAAACAATTATTAATTCTACAATAAATCTGTTTATAATAGTGTATCTAAATTAACTGCAAACGGCAAAATTTTTAGACAGTACGTTAATTTCTGTAACGAGTCTCTAAGCAGAGACCGATATAAAGAAAAAAATTATATTTGTTCTCGACTTGAATTACTCGATCACTAAAACAAAAGAAAATGATAATGGACGATTATCGGTACCTTACCATATTCATAAAAATCAAAATAATATGCAGGGGTTAATGATTATTCTATATTTAATTATAATATTGATTATAAATATTTAAGTTTAATTCAATGAGTGATGTCATCTGGTACGGAGCTCGGTACACCGATATCTAAAATTCTATATCTTCCTAAAAAGTACAATACTATTGATTACGTATTCAGAATGACTTTAAATTACAAATACGCTTCTGATATAATTAAGCAATCTAATGATAAATGTTATAATAAAACGGCTAAGCGATATTAAGCGAATAATCGTCCATAGAGACATCAAAACTACACCAATCCCCACATTGGCGATTACCCGATATCCGACCACAGAACGGTTGTTGTTAATTGTGTAGCAGGGAGATATTGTGATGTAATACTCCTTATGCTACATATTTAATCATTTAAATTTTTTAAAAAACATTTTTTCAAAGCTTTAATGTGTGATTTTTTCTCCTCGTAAAGTACGAGTAGATTTGTAATGAACAAAGGATCAAACTTCCGTTTTATCAGCCAAACTTGTTTGATAACATTGCTACTGAAATACTTAACTGAAAAACATTTCGTTTGGCGCCAGATTTCAAAAGCTTAGTCAGTTTGAATGGTCAGCTATCTAGCTCTTACTTCCGACCATTATCTGACCATCAAAAAATTTCTATCAGCCATAAATTTCAATATATCACCTGCAGATTACCATTTGACAAATCAAGATAAGCATACATTAAATTTTCTTGCTTTGGTATCGAGTAGTGTAGTTGGTCGGCAAATTCAATATCATCATGCTATGTTAAATTTTCTTCTCACACTCTGTTTTGCTCTAAATATTATCTTCTGATAGAGGGAAGAGAATATTTTTCCGTAACAAGTTTAGCAGAATATCACCTGACGAAATTGAAAATTTATGTAACAATACGAATTTACGTAATGTTGCCCAATGACTTAAGTAATGGGCTCGTATTTGAAATGAACCACGCTATTGAAACGCGTGTTGTGATGTTCTCAATTATCCATTTCCTATTGTTTGCTAAATATTATACCGTGTAAATATTCCAGTTCTAGCTTTGCTACAAACACGGACTTGAAGGATCTCCGAAACCATTGAACAACTGCCTAATTTTGTATAGACTTCTGAACTGACCAATTGAATTTTCGAGTAATCTATTTAAACAGATACACGCAGAGGTGCTTCTAGGTTGATCTGGCATATTTTTTAAATCTCTCTACATCATATAATATACATTTATATATATATATA
>NC_068993.1:31476362-31479334 GCF_001194135.2 Octopus bimaculoides
TATATATATATATATATATTCAGGCACATTTTCTTTCCTTCTTTCTCTGTGTCTCTCCCTCACTCTCTCTCACACACATACACACAAAGCACACATACACACACAACACACATACATACGTACATACATACATACATATACCACTCACTATGTAAGAGATATATGAGCATTCTATCTGCTGATAAAATTCGATCTTATTGAATGACAGCTGAATAACATATGTGTGGTGTCATTGTTTGATTGAACCTTTGGTCTCTAATTCCGATCGTGTTTTGTTAGTTTGCCACAGGAAGACATCTGCAGACTCTCAATTTTATAAACATTGATAGAATAACAAGTAAAAGGATCAGAAGCCCAAACATTTCACATTTATTTCAGGAAATCACGAATACGTTGGAGAGATTCAATTAAATTAGTTTCATTTAAGGCTCTAAAACACTCCTGGTATCAAAATTGATGATTGAGGTGTTCCTTGTACTAGATATAGCAGTCAAATTTTTCTCAAATCACAACTGTTTTATTTTAATGAAGCGACATATTAGAGAATTATTTTCCAATTGAAACTATTTTAATAATTGTTCCGCTAAATCATGGCTGGCTTTATTTATAGGTGTAATAACAACAAAAAGAACTCGTGCATATTTGAGACGAACTCGTGCTTATTTGGGTAACATTATATCAACCATAAAGTACTGGAGATAGAAGTAAATCTCCCTCAAATCACACTTATATTTAGTCTTGGACATAATATTCCAGAAAACAAAATGAGTTAGTCACTGTTGGGAAGCCATTCATTATAAGTGTGCCATTAACTGGCATCATGGAGGAATTTAACAGAAACCACTTGAACGTAACATTGAAGCCAAGTTTCTAGTTTGCGAATGCATTGAGCCCTCCTTCTCATCAGACTTGAAGGCCCTGTAACAGGTTTTAGACACTACCTTCCCACTCCATTATACGATAAACAAAAATCACAACAATTATACATTTCACATCATGTTTGGTCAGTCATAGCTGAATTCTGGTCAAACACCAACTACACCTTTGTTCATAGGTGTGGTTATTCACATCAGTAGTTGATGTGGTCAAACATCAACTATTTCTTTAATCGTAGGTTTACTCAGCCAGAAAAGAGCTAAGCACTAATTCAGGTCCACTCTGGGACGTTCGCATGGTCAAGCCTTTATCGATCTGCCAGCTGGAAGCACTTAAGCAGATCCACGAGACGTGAGTTTATCTTCCTACCGGTCGAGCCAACACTATCGATGCATGCGTCAACTATAGCGTTAAAGTCTCCTAATACCACTAATGGCTTCGACGTCACGAGAAAGTTCTCTAGGCGCCAATAAAAATGAGTTTGTAATCCTCTAGTACAAGCCTTTACGGATCAGTACCATTACACCCCCTCTTCCTCCGGTCTGGCCAGGAGACATGCTTTTCTCATAGTCATTCAGGAGAGGTGAGAAGGTTTGTAGAATGTCCAGCTTGGTCTCTGCAGCAACCATCACATGTATATCATGTAATCTGAGGTCATTGAGGAAACAAGCCTGCTTCCACTTCGAACTGAGACCACGCACATTCAAACAACCAAAGTTAAGTAAGGTCATTACTAAAAGTAAATGTTCTACTTACCCTTCACCACACGTAAATCAGTCCCTTCCTTCTCCTCCTTCTTCAGATATTTAGGTAAATCTACAATCCTCCAGATGGCTGTAGAATGCCTTTCCTTTAATTCTCTGTATAGAGATTCCCCTATCAAGGCGCACCTACTTTTCAGGTCTTTGTGTTGGGGGTAAAATTTTGTTGTGTGATGCGCTACAACAATGTTATTTACTCATTTACTTGTTTCAGTCATTTGACTGCAGCCATGCTGGAGCACCGCCTTTAGTCGAGCAAATCGACTCTAGGACTTATTCTTTGTAAGCCTAGTATTTATTCTATCGGTCTCTTTTACCGAACCCCTAATTACGAGAACGTAAACACTCCAATACCGGTTGTCAACCGTCGATGATAGACACAATCACAGACACCCAAACACACACATATATATACATATACATATATACGAAGGGCTTCTTTCAGTTTCCGTCTACCAAATCCACTCACAAGGCTTTGGTCGACCCGAGGCTATAGTAGAAGACATTTGCCCAAGGTGCCACGCAGTGGGACTGAACCCGGAACTATGTGGTTGGTAACCAAGCTACTTACCACACAGTCACTCCTGCGGTATATTTATCTTGTGTATTAAATTCTACCAAAATAATGTTTTCTTTGTCTTTTTTCACAGGAACTGTTGAGTAAGGTCTTTTATTATTGTTTGTGGTGCTTTGTTTCTTTTCTTTGAAAGGGATGCGGATGAGGATGTTTCCAATGTACGTTTCCGTAATACAATAAACGCTCCCTCTGATACCTCCATGGTATCGTCTGGGGGTCGATACCATGAAGTTTTTGTTTTGGGGAGATGTTTTTTACACTTGAAGGGCCTGGTGTATGCGCCATCTCCGTTTTTCGTTCCTCACAATCTGCCCGAATGGCACACTCCGGTAGCACACTTCCAACCGGAGGGGCCTCGGATTCGGTCGTTGTTTCCGCCGCCCGTCTCCCGCTTTTCTTCTTTTTTCTTCTTTTGTTTCTCTCCTCTGCGGGAGCTGCAGCCTCCACCGCCACACCCGGGAGCCTTCCTCTTCTCCCGCAAAATGCACTTTTAGTGGTGAGCAACTATCGTTGCTCACCTTCCTTTTTCTTTGCATGGAGGCTTCCGCCTCCATGACTTTCTCCGTCTCCCCCTCTAATGGGGCACATTTTCCGTCACCTTCTCCGGGGTTTTCCAACGGCCCTGGGGGCAGTTCTTTCTAATATGGCCGGGCTCCAGGCACTGGTGAAACTTGGGAGGCGTCCCTCGAGTATGACCGGGTAGCTGGCCCCGGCCATTACCAGAAAGTCGAGAAGTGTGGGTTCACTGGCAGACTGGG
>NC_068993.1:31479584-31482474 GCF_001194135.2 Octopus bimaculoides
TTCGCCACCAGAAGGGGCTGGCTTGCTACAGTACAAGCTTCTTCGGGGGAGTGAAATAGCAACCACAACGTTGCGTGCTTGACTCCCCTAGAAATAAAAATGTTTTTAACTGGCAACAAACTTGCGAGCTCTCCTGGATTGTCTCTTTCTCGAAGAGGGCAATGGCATCGCGTGACCTAGAATAGTTCCGTATGACCGCTGCCTTCTTCTCCATGTCATTCAACCACTGCTTGGGTGTGACAATCTCCCACTCCAAGACAGTGTTTTTCTTTTGAGGTTCCATGTCCAACAAATAGTTCAAAAAAATACTTCACAGAAAAACAACAGTTCACAAAATAAAAAGTTAGAGGGAAGAACAAAACCAAAGGAAGAGACAGAACAGAAACAGATAGTCCAAAGGGAAAAAAGTCAATGGCACGGAATCTTCCACAGGTACTCCACAAAGTACTCCAATATTTCGGCAGAACGCCAAACAAAAATCTTCGCTGCTGTGGTGAAGCGAACACGCCCATCACAGACAGCAAACAGTGTCTGTGGTTTGTTCGTAACTACGAACTTATCAAAAAATATACAAAAAACTCGCCAGAGGCAAGCGAAAATGCTACAGAGCTGGACAAGAATTTACTGAAAAATAAAACAAGCAATAAATTATTGCCCAGCTGAGCAACAAAAACGACTTACCCCGGCGAATTTTCAAGTGTTCTTTTTTTCATTTTGGTCAATGTTGTACGCAGCTATGACTCACGCCCACTCCAATAAACCGGAAGAAGCTAACGCAACGTGCATGTGCGGAATCAAGCTTCTTACCACACAGCCACACCTGCGTCTATATATCGTTAACTTTTTTAAATTTCACTTTTCAAGTTACCATTTGACGACCCCTAAAGGATAAAAATGGCTGTCGAACTCAATGGTATTCAAAATCTGAAAATCATCATATATCACAAATCTGAAAATAATCCTATATCGTAAGTTATTTTAATGTGCCAAGCTTCTGACCTTGTGTTAGTAGATACTGTCAATTTATATGTATATATTATGTATAGGAACAGACATGTGTATTGAAAATTAGGTGTATTCTTCCTTTTATTCCTTTGACTCCATGTTGTTCATAAGGCGACAAGAAATCCCCGTCAGTCTCGATATTTTATAATGAACTGCAGCTGCCCTCAGGTATTGCCAGTTTGTGCTTCAATTTCTGTGAAGCTTCTCCATGCCGTTTTTTATATGCCACTCTTCCTTCTCCGGTGAGTTATCCATTGTGTTGGAGCTGCTTTGTAATGCTGGAAACAGGTTTCCATAGAGCGTGTTCCAACCAATCCTATTTCCTCCTCTCGATCTGGATTTCGATAGACTGCAGTTTCGCCCACAAGGATTTATTTGTAAATCTGTCTTAATATCTCATCCAAATGATGTTGCGAAGACGTCTACTCACAAACATTTGGAGCACGTTGAAGAACTTTATAACTCGTAATGTTTCACACACATTACCTTCATGTTAAAGAAAAAGAGCTTTGTGTTTGTCGGCGAAGTCTATGATCTCCAGATATTTCCAAGCATCCTGGAAGCTGCGGTAGCTTTTCTAATCCTTCTCTTTATGTCTTTATCTGTCACGCCCTCCCTATTGACGGTGCTTCCCATATATTTTAGAGAAACATATGGATTGATTGGCAGATAAATAGATTAGAAATGAGCAACGAATATAGAAGTTGCTCTATAGTCTTTAGTTCAGGTGTGTACACGTCTCACGAGGTAACTTATGATAAATATTCCATATTTCTTGTATGTCATAGAACCGAGTTCTCTTTTTAGGTACTCTCGGTGATTAAATAATTCAGTTAGATTAATTAAAATAGGGCTGCTTAAGTTTTTATGTTTATCTATTACATATGTAATGAGATAGATGGGATGATAATGGGAATACGGTAAAACAGTCATTCTTCTAAAAGTAAATCAATAAAATTGAAACGGATGTAAGCAATCAGAAAGCATGCTGTAAATATATTATATTATAGTGGGGATGGGGGTGAAAAATTAGATCTGAGCGAACAACATATTTTCTACGTACACAAGCCCAAAGAAATACTAAATGCTAGTAATAATATAAAGTCGACCCCGGCGGCATTCGAACTCAGAATGCAAAATCAGAGTAAATAACGTTAAGCATTAGTTTTTCCGATGCGCTGACGATTCTGCCAGCTTGCCGACTTATAACTATAAAATATTAGATAGAAATAATATTGGAGGAAATTGTCTAAGGTCATTGAAATAATTAATTGAAATTCTCATAGATTTTTACTAATGAAAAATTTACAGCTATTGATAGTTTTTGATAATCGTTGTCAAAGAAGATCACATTTACAACAATAACTGTCCTTCTGGTCGCTGGTTCGTTTTTTTCTTTATTTGCTCTGGTGATATTTTAATATCCTTAATTATGGAATCGAAAGGCAATTTCCCACTTGATTAAAAGAACATGAATACATGAATATAGAATAAATATAATATAGTGCAAATTCTACACGTTATTTCTCTCTCTCTCTCTCTCTCTCTCTCTATATATATATATATATATATATATATATATATGAGAAAAGACCATGGGTTGTGAGTTGGTACTCATTCATATATGTTTCAGTATCTACTCAGTAGCGCCACATGCTAGAAGAAAATGCTAAATACCTCAAAAACTACCTTATTTATCACATAGACACGGGCATAAATTAATTGTCCTTATAATTATATTTATAAAATTAAATGCTTTGTATTAATTTTTACCTAAATGGCTTTTTATATGCTAGCTACTGGATAAAATCCTATATAGATTTTATCCATAATAATAATAATAATAATAATAATAATAATAATAATAATAATAATATATAATATA
>NC_068993.1:31482530-31491316 GCF_001194135.2 Octopus bimaculoides
TATATATATATATATATATATTAGAATGTCCATGAGAATTACTTAATACAGTTTTGAAGTGTAAAAGTGATTTTTAAAATTATATTTTAAAGAATTGATATGAAATCTTTTATCAGGATATTACTGAACTTTGTGGTCGTGGCAGTATTAATTACTCCCTGTTCATTTTCGGACTTATCATTTCAGTCCTAAATATTCTTTTGCCATTGTTTATTATGTAGTGTTGGCTATTTTCGGCTTAATTTCGGATTTAGAATTTTTACTGGGTATTCTTCTTTTGCTTTTCGAAGTTGAACATTTTCACCGCTTATTTTATAAAGTGGGAATATTTTAAAATTTCCATTTGTACAGATATCTAAATGTTAGATACTTTGTTGTTTATGTGCATGTGTAGGTGAGGGATGTGTGGTATTAAATGGTCATAGTTTAATTGGAGTTAAAATAATAGTTACAGCTGTTTCAGTTTGTTCTTTTTTATATACATTTTCATTAATCTCGTTCAATGTAAAAAACATGTAATCAACCAATGTGACATATTCTCCAATAATTACAAGAATACTTATATAGGAGCAACTAATGAAATGAAATGAAATGAAACTTAGATATCATTCCCATCTCCCAAGTTTCATAAGTAGAAGTTACATCTGGGAACTTAAAGATAGTAGCCTTAATTATAGATTAGAATGGCACGTCCCAGCCAAAACATCTTCATATAACCTTAAAAATAATCGTTGTCATTTATAAATGGCCAAATCAGAAGTGCTTCATAAACGAGACGAAAAATATTAACATGCTTACATAAAGATAAATTCTTATTCTCTAAATACCACTGATACCTACATTACAGGTTATTAGCTGACCTGTCTAACATCTGATTACCTCCCCTTGGCCCTCCCCTTACCACAGAACATGATTTAATATCATAAATTACAATTATATCAAATTACTCCGACTAACTGAATTAGTTCTCTTAAATGCACGATGTCACCCGGAGATATAATTCGTTTTAATATATTCACATTAATGTTAGATCACTGACTAACATACTAACTGCTGGGGCTGCCACTTACGATTAAACGAGCAATTTAGCCTATTCTAGCCGAGTTGATTGGTTTTAATTATATTAATAAGTAGATAGCCCGCGTCATACATGAGAACATTTTACTTATTTTGCTTGTTATACCTTTTACGTAACCCAGATTATATATATAGTTGGACATCGGCAAGTCTGCAACAGATATGGATATTCCCCTCAGTAAATCCTCGCTCACAAAGCCAAGATATATGCACATACATACGTACATTCATACATAAATACATACATACATTCATTGATACATATATACATACGTACATACATAAATACATACGTGCATGCATACATACATACATACATACTTAAATTCGATTTGGGATATTGGACTGGACACCCGACGAGATACGTAGCCTGGACATGAATACAAGAAGAATACTGGCCAACACTGTTAATTTCCACATTAACAGCGATCTATGTGAGACGAAGTGATGCTGGTAGAAGAATGTGGTCAGTCCAAACAGTTTTTGAATGCCGCATTGTATCACTCATACACCTCCTGGACAGTAAAGAAAGAAATGAGTACTTTCCATACATACTCAAAAGTCAGAGGAACATTTTTAAATTTGGAGAACAACTGTGCAGGTACATTCAAAATTCAACTGTCTCATGCGACCCGAAGGAAGATGCACTGGCTTATCTAAACTTGGTGGAGAAGCAGGTATCATGTCAACAAAAACAATGCATGGGTACATATCTCGTAAGCTAGAGGGTAACAGCAGCATTGACAAGAGGGATACCTTCTCGTAGACCAGTGAGAGATATATTACATCTGTTGTAGAACTATATGCTTTCGCTGTCCAGGAACAAGAGATAGCTATTAAATGTCTGATAAAGAAGACGGACGAACACACCACCAAACCTCCACGTTGTGATAAAATATGTTGGATCTACTATACCAGTGTCAGAGATACCACCTACATCATCAGAACCTACTCCAAAATGTCTGTGAGACACTACCTGCCTCAGAGACTATTTACAATGCTGTCTGAATGGAGGACTGCTTTGACGTATATATCAGAGCCATGTCAGAACCAGCAGGTATTCACACCTAGGAAATCAAGGATTATTGGTGTAACACTTCAATAAAAACATCAATTCGATGCCAACGTAACAGACCTAACATTGTTCTGTGGACAAAGAGTAAATGTCATGCACTCTTGTAGAGGCTAGCGATACAGAAGATGTGAGTTACGAACAAAGGTTGAAGGGAAAAAGAACATTTATGGTGGAACTTACAGCTCTTGTACCCTGACAATAAGTTTCTCATTTGTATCTATCACCATAGGTACAGTAGATTATGTACCAACAAATTTGCGCGCAAAGTCCTAGAACTACTAGTTATTTCAAAAAATCAAAAGCATAAGAAACTGAGGCGGATTCTCCGAATCCCATCAATTAGTGGTACAGTAAAGTTTTGTAAGACATTCCAAAGATTTTCCATTTGAGATTCTTTAGTTGAATAGATGTACACTTTTCGGTGTGTGCATCGACAGCTCAACCAAAACACCAATTCAAACACATATTTACAAATACCGGGAACTATATTAACTCAAAAGAGTACGTGTGTACATACAAACATACATACATAAATACATTCATACGCGATGATGATGATGGCTGTGCACTCGTGACGAAGGAAGACCATCACTGACCATTTCGCATGGAAGATGTTTACAATGCCAGTGCGAAAGTTTATTGTTCTTGCAGTTGACTTCACCTAGGTTCTTGCCCGTGCCTTCCATGCTCGCCACAGTGCACTCCTACTCAATACAGGACATCAGAAACTCGCTTTGTCAGCAATTATAACCGAAATTATCAAGTTCAATAAGGTTTGCAGAATGCTAAACAAGTCCTCTTCGTCCTATTGCAAGCTGTATGACAAGGAGGCACAAGTGAGTTCCTTGTTGAACTTGGTCCGTTTTAGTGCTGATATTAGAATGGAATTCGGACTCAAGAAATGTGGAATAATATCCCTGAAAGAGGCAAGGTACAGTTCCTAGCAGGAATAAATTACTTAATAGAGAGCTGATTAAACAAATTGAAACGGGAGACTACAAATACCTTGGCATAGTAGAGTCTAACGAGATAATGGAGAAGGAAATGAAAGAGAAACTGAGAATGGAATATTTCCGAAGACTAAGATTGGTGTTGCGCTAAAAATTGACTGAATGGAATAAAATACGAAGCAGTTAATACACGGGCGATAGTATCACTTCGGTATAGAGCTAGAATTATAAAATGGCAAAGGAAAGAACTGATTAACATGGATACGAAGACAAGAGAAATGTTGACAGAGAATGGAAACTTCCACCCTAAGAGTGGCACCAATAGAGTGTGCTTGTTCCGAAGAAAGGGTGGGAGAGGTTTGATCAGTTGCCAGGATTGTATCAAAGCAGAGGAGTAAAAGAACATAGGGTAGTATGTAAAAAATGTCGTGGAACCATTATTGAAATATGTGAAGAAGGTCAGTGTCATTAAAACTAATAACTGTGTAAAGAAAGAAAAGCTCAAAGAGGAAAAGAACACTAAAAAGAAACAGCTTGGAAGAAAAAAGTGCGGTCAGTTTGCAAGAGATACGTACGCTAAGGCAGATACAGAAGACCGGTGGCTATGGATGAGAAGGAGTGGCGTGAAGACAGAGACAGAAGGACTCATATGCGCAGCTCAAGTACATGCGTTAAGGACTAAGTGAGGTGTAGAAAGGGGTGAAACGGAATGACACATCGTTAACGAACGGCCGAAATTGGCACGACGCGAATACAAAAGACAACATGACAATGTGGCCAGAATGATCCATTGGAAGCTATGTGGAAATCACGGCTTACAAAGAGCAAAGACGTAGTATGAGCAAACTCCAGAAGGAGTCACCGAGAATGATAATTGAAAATCTTGTGGGAGGCAATGATTCAGTGCGATCGCCTGAGCAGACATCGGAAACCTGATAATGACATGGTTCAAAAAGAAAGAACATGCTGGATGATTGACATAGCATGTCTTTGTGACAACAGGATCCAAGAGAAAAAAGAAAACCTGAAAGGTTATGACGATTTGAATTGGGAAATGCGAAGGTTGTGGTCAATGAGGAGAGTAGACGTAGTACAAATTAACTGCTGCTCTTGGAAGTATCAGTGCTCAACTAACAATATGGCTCAAACAAATTGGTACAACACCTACAAAAATTAGCATTGCTTGGAACTGCAAGAATTCTACGCAGGGTTCTTGAAGTGTAACCAGTTAACAAGCGTCACTATATTCTACTGGCTGTCGACAGCTGGCAATTTCTATCACACCCAGCAAAATAATCTGTGAATTTTCATCAAATAATAATGATGATTTCTTTATTTTATTTTAATAATAATAATAATAATAATAATAATAATAATAATAATAATAAACAGACAGATCCGTCCCCTAATGTCAACATCCAAGCTAGTCGTGCCTGCAATGACAACAAAGCAAAATACAAACCCGATCCACCGACACTCGGAACACCGAGGACCGCGTACTCGAACCAGATTAGAGTCGGAAAATCAACTACTGGTTCAAATCTTCCCGAAACACAGGAATATTACAACAAATTGCAATCCATGCTCGTCATCAAATAAGCTAAAGTAAAGAAGGTAGTATTGTCTAGGGTAGATAATAAAGAGGTACTTAAGGCCTTGTATCATGCCATATATTTCCCTAATACTGAACAAACCTACTTAGACTGGAGACAGAAACACCTTGAAGTAAGATCATACATAGACAATAACAAACTTGCCAACGTCAGAAGAAATATTGTGAAAAAAAAATTACTAACTGAATTAGATATTGACCAAATTAAACAAACAATAAGGGATAAAAGAAACGAAGTTGCAGTTAAAGAACATACCGCAGAGGAAATAATTATAGACCAACCCAGGTCTGATGAAAATGCTATCATGATTGAAAGAGTTAATGTAACTGATGAGCAAGGTGAAATATCTCTGAACCAACCATAAATACTAAGGCAGATGAAAATCAAACAGATGAAGAAAGTCATACAGAAATCAACCCGACAGAACTAACTACATGATCTAAAAAATCAAATTATGATTGAATGGCTGAAAATTAAGGACGCCAGTATGAATGAACACAACATTCTCCCAAAAATTCGCAATTCTAACCAAAACCTGAAAGTAATTGGTAAAATCCGCCTTGCACTTAAGAATATAATTTCAGCTAATGATGGTACTATTACAGATCTCAACCACCTGTTCTATGCATCCACGAAAATCTCAACGATTCTATGTGGTGAAAATATTAGAAAGCGACAACATTCCCACAAAAAGCCTTCTTGCCAGAGCGTATTCAACACCAAATTCAGCTACTTAGGTCTGACATAGAATGTTTTAAAAGCCTTAAGTTTGACAAAACTACCAAACCTACAAAACACCGAAAATTAAGGTTAAAATATAATACGAAAACCATAGTTGACATTGATGCCACCATAGAAACTATCATGCAAAAGGTATGTGCCAAAGCTGCTCGCATAGCAAGGTATGAAAAGCGCGATAGATTCTTTAAGGACAACATGTTCAAAAGTAACCCAAAAAACTTTTACAGGAAGATAGGTAAAATACCAGTTACAGTAAAGCCTCTCCCATCAAAAGAAGAAGTGCAGGAATTTTGGAATAAAATTTAGGCAGAGGAAAAAACACACAATGCAAAGGCCCCTTGGATTGATAAAATATCTAAAGACTTAGACTACTTAGAAGAGCAAAAGTGGGAGGGTATCAAGGTAGAGGATGTAAGATCTGCTCTCAGGAAGTCAAGCAAATGGAAAGCTCTAGGAAAGGATGGAATTCCTAACGTCTGGTTGTATTTCTTCCCAGAGAGCCATGAACTGCTAAGAAAACTTTACAATAATGTTTTCCAACAACTCTTGGCTAGATAATGGTATAACATTCCTACTACAAAAAATGAAGAAACAAATGAACCAAAAAATTATAGACCCATAACCTGCTTAATAATAATGTATAAAATAGTAACATCTGTCTTGACTGAATATACCTATAGTTTTTTGAATAGAAATTGGCGTATTTCCTAATGATCATAAAGGATGTAAATGTGGGTCCTATGGTTGTACAGATCAGCTACTGATCAATAAGATGATCTTGGAAGTTTGTCGCAAGCGACACAAAATATTGTTGATAGCCTGGTTAGACTATAAAAATGCTTTTGATAGTCCACCACATAGCTGGATTAAGAAATACCTGAAAATGTACAAAATAGCGCCTACTCTGCGAAACTTTTTGTATGTAAGTATGAGATCATGGATAACCACACCGAGTTTGAACAGTGACAATGAATCTCTTAATGCTGGAGATGTAAAAATTTCATGTGGTGTTTTCCAGGTGAGTCTCTGTCACAACTCCGCTTTTGCTTACTTAATACCTCTCTCGAAATTACTCAATGATGTATAATACGGCTATAAAATGTTTGATAAAGATATAAATCATCTTATTTATATAGATAATTTAAAGCACTTTGCAAAAAATAACTAACAACTACAGGACTTGCTAACGATTGTTAAACAATTCAGTGATGACAACCGGATGCAATTTGGCCTCGATAAATGTGCAAAAGCTACCTTTATGAAAGGAAAAATGACAGACACATCCAATGTTAATCTTGATCAGTAGAATGTTATAAAGGAGTTAGAACCAAAGGAGAGCTACAAATACCTAGGAGCATTTGACGGTGATGGAATCAAATATTCAGTGATGAGGGAAAGTGTCAGAATAGAATGGTATCTCAGGGTAAGGACAATACTCAAGAATGCAAAAAACAGGATCGAAGCGATCAATACTTTAGCCATACCGGTCGTGATTTAGTTTCAATATCATTAACTGGTCAATTACTGAAACATGTAATCTTGACAGAAAATACAAAAATTGTTGAGAATGCATTGGGTGCACCACCTAAGGCAGACATGCAATGATTTTATCTGCCGAGAAAAGAGGGTGGCTGTGGACTTTTAGAACTGGAATTAAAGGTGAAGATTGCCACAGTTGGCCTAGATACCTACCTGAAAAACTCTAATGACTGGATGTTAAAACTTGTCTCAAAGCATGAAAACAAGAAAGCATCATACTCAGTAACAAAACAGGCAAGGGAATATCAAAGTGAATACCAAATACAACAAATCCCAGAATTAGACGTACAGAAAAACACAGAAAAAGTTAAGCGTGTGAAAACCCGTGCTAAAACTGCTGCCTTAGACATTTTTACAAATACCCAAAGAGAGCTAATAGTACCGATGTTTACAAAGCCCTTACCCACCAATGGTTACTGTCTTTTAGCTTAAAATCAGAAATACAGGGTTTATCATAGCAGCACAAGATCAATCCCTACCTACAACAAACTACTAGTAGCCCAACATGTCGTGTATTTCAATAACAAAATGAAACCATTGATCATGCTGTTTCTATGTGCAGTCTTCTTGCGCCTACAGAGTATCTCAATAGGTATAACAGAGCAGCACAATATATTCACTAGGTAATTTGCAAAAACCTCGACCTGCCCAAGGAGAAAAACTGGTGGGAACACAACCCACCTCCACTGCTTGAAAATGATCACATCTCACTCCTCTGGAATTTCACAATTCAAACTGACAGAAAGATAAGTATGAATAGGTCAGACATTATATTGAGAGACTTCAGACAAATACCATGCCTCCTCATTGATATGACTGTTCTAATCGATATAAATGTATCTGTGAAGACCTACCAAAAGCTGAGCAAGTATAAAGATCTTGAAATACAAATTGGCAAAATGTGGAATTTCAAGACTAAAACAATACCTGTTGTCATAGGTGCCCTAGGAACGATAGTAAATGGGGCTGATTGCTACCTAGCTCAGATACCCATATCCTAAGTAACATGCGCTCTATGTAATCTCAATTTTAAAACAAACTCCTAATTTTCTTGTTTTCTTCAATACTCTCTAGAACAATACAATGTACAAAACTAAATATATGACACCCTAGGCATAACACGAACATGAATTTTTAACTTACTGTCTCTTGAGATTTCTGTGTGAGACTTAGAGACAACTTGTACAAAAACAAAGCAAAGGTTAAACATATAACAACAACAACAACAACAACAACAACAACAATAATAATAATAATAATAAGAAGAAGAAGAAGAATAACTGAGAATGTGTGGTGTGTTAGTCTTGAAGAGAGACAAAATCAAATATATGGACGGGCTATCGATACCGTTGGGTGAGTTTATGAAGTAGATAGAAGAGTCGGGCTATAAGTACTTGAGGATTTTGGAAATAGATAAATTGATGGAGAAAGAAATGACAGAAAAATTTATGTAGGGGTACTTGCGCAGACTGAGACTGATCCTTAAGTCGAAATTAAACGGACGGAATAAGATTGAAACTATCAACAACTGGCCGGTTTCACTCCTTAGATATGGAGCAGGGTAATCGCATGGACAGTAGACGAACTAAACACCTTAAACAGAAAGACAAGGAAGTTGCTAACTAGATATGGGACATTTCACCCAAAACGTGACACAGACAGACTATATGTACCAAGAAACAGAGAAGGAAGACGACTGATTGGATGCGAACAAAGCATTAAAACAGAAGAAGACAACATAGCATGGTATGTAAAAAGTCCACAGAACCGCTATTATTACAGGTAAGAAGG
>NC_068993.1:31491326-31492487 GCF_001194135.2 Octopus bimaculoides
CAAAACGTGACACAGACAGACTATATGTACCAAGAAACAGAGAAGGAAGATGACTGATTGGATGCGAACAAAGCATTAAAACAGAAGAAGACAACATTGCATGGTATGTAAAAAGTCCACAGAACCGCTATTATTACAGGTAAGAAGGTCAGTCTTGTGTAGGATGAAAGATTGCAAAGATAAAGCACTGTACAAGCAATTGCAAACGAATTAAACTGAAAATAGATGGGTAAAGAAAAGAATGCATGGACAATTTCATAAGGATGTTGAAGATAAGACAGACAGAAAAAAGATGGCTGTGGATGACTAAAAATGATTTAAAACCGGAAACGGAGGTTCTGATCTGTGCTGCCCAAGAGTAAGCACTATGAACAAACTACATAAAATACAGAGTAAACAACATATCAGAAAGTGATAAGTGCAGAATCTGTGGACAAAACGGTGAAACCGTATGGCATATTACCAGCCAATGTACGCTAGTAGCCCAGAAAGAATATAAGAGATGCAACGACAATATAAGGCTTGTCCATAGTATGGTCTTGACAGAGAAAATATTGGTACGACCACAAACCTGAAGGCATCATCGAAAATGATAACGCAAAGATCTTATGGAATTTTATGATTCAGTGCGACCATGAGATAGAGAATAGGAAGCCGGTCATGGTCTTTATTGAAAAAGAAAACAAACTATGCTGGATCATAGATAAACATGCCCTGCTAAGAACAAGGTATGCGATAAGGAAGAAAGAAAAGTTGAGAGATATGACAGGTTACCTTGGGAGATTAAGCAGTTGTGATCGATGAAAAAGATGGCAGCGTTAACAAGAATTGTCGGAGTCCTGGGAACAGTAAGTAAAAATCTTGAGAAGTACATATAACAAAAAGGGGCTGCAATAAGGGTGGAGCACTTGCAGGAAACAGCACTGCTTGGAACCGCAGTTCAGCGAAATAGTCCCAAAGTGAATATCTGCCGTGGAATTATGTGCAATCGAATTATTGTTCCATTTTCTTCAACGCGAGAGCGATTACCGCAAATGTCTACCGTGACCTTTTGATTGAATATGCTGCACCACAACTCCAGAACCTTCAGCCGACCGTCATTTTCCAACAAGATGGTACCCCACCTCATTCAGAACTGCATGTTCGTGAGTTCCCCAATCA
>NC_068993.1:31493508-31495761 GCF_001194135.2 Octopus bimaculoides
TGGAGCAAATATTTCACGAGAAAACTAATTCACGAAACAATAATTTGCGAAGATATCATTAACGCTGTTTTTATCTAGTAACAATTCACGACAATTTGATACGATTGCATGCGATTTAAAGTTTCGCAGGCTTCTAACAGAAACTTTGCTCGTTCTGGCTTAGGTTAATGTAACCTGAGCCAGAACGGTCCGTGTTTCTGTTAGAAACTTGAAAAACTTTAAATTGTACTCTGATGTGCATGTGTTGTAGCTAACTTTCACTGTATACAGCAGTACTTGGAAGTAACGTGTGTAACGTGTGATCGTCGCATTGACCATAACGGAGAAAGTTGAGCAGAGAATCTTCATTAATTTTTGTCAAATGCTCGGCGATACCTGCTCAGAGACCTACGCGAAGTCTTCAAAATGTTTTCATCGTTCTCAACACAATAAAGGAGAAATTGTGCAGCTGAATCCCGAGTGTCTCTTTGGTCAGCTGAAAGCACTTTTGGCACAAACTTAGCATACCTAAATCTTCGGTGATAATGGAATGAACTTAACTATAAATAATCTGCACATCCTCTGATAACTCACAGATGGCGATTCGACGATTTCCCTTCACGCACATCTGCCATGTTCTTTTCAGTTCTTTTGGTTACGGGTTACTCAGAGCGTCCGTCACCATCGATATTTTTCTTCCATCTTGGAAACATCTGAACCACCGGTACATCATGTGCGACTCATACACTCCTTTCTGAAACTTTGCGTAGGCCTCTGATCAGATATAGCCAGGACAACTTTCACTATCATGGTCAATGCGACGATCACACGTTACATACGTTATTTCGAATTACTACTGTAAATGGCGTTAGGGAGCTAGAACGTTATAACTAGAGGTTAAGATCAATCTGTGTCAAGAGGCCTCAATCTGCATGCTTTAGCTTAGTTACTAAGGCAACAGTCCGAATACTTATTGATTAGGCCGCGTATATACATATGCATATACACACACACACCCACACACACATACACACACCCATACCCACACACACATATATATACAAACTTACATGTATATATTCTTTTATTCTTTTATTCTTTTATTTGCCTCAGCAATTTTAGTGCGGCCATGCTGAGCACCACCTTTAGTCGAACAAATTGTCCACAGGACTTATTCTTTGTAAGCCTAGTACTTATTCTATTGGGTTTTTTTTTGGCGAACCGCTAAGTTACGGGGACGTAAACACCAGCATCGGCTGTCACTCGATAGTGGGGGGACAAACACAGACACACACACGCACACATATATATATATATATATATATATATACGACGGGCTTCTATCAGTTTCCGTCTACTAAATCCAATTACAAGGCTTTGGTTGGCCCGAGGCTATAGTAGAAGACACTTGACCAAGGTGTCACGCAGCGGGGCTGGACCCAGGCCATGTGGTTGGTAAGCAAGCTACTTACCACACTTCCACGACGAATTTAAACTGAGGCAAACTTTCTCAAAATGTTCAAAAATTAGTTACCAATAATTTAGGATACCCTCACCAGCAACACTAGTGTCCACTCGCAAAAACACAAAGGTTGTATTTCTGCAAACCGGAATTAGATCGATTAAATGAATGAAAGAGAAGTAACTACACTAAATGACTTCGCAAGGATAGCGCGATTTTTGATTGGTCACCATTTTAAATGAACCGAGTTACGAAACGGACGAAATGAACGGGAAAAAAAACACGTTGGATTTATGAATCAGTTTGCTAATATATCATTTAGCTCAAGAGACGTCATCTACGCGGTAAATTTTCTCATAGTGGAAATTTTAGTAGTGTTTTTAGACATAAATACTCGATCCATTTATACAGAAGTGAGATGAGGCATAACACCTTGAAGTTACCATTAAATAAGTTGGGACTGTATTGTACATGAAATTGCCACACATATATGTGCGTGTGTGTGTGTATGTATGTGTATGTGTGTGCTGATATATGTGTTATACAAATGCATAGACATACATATACATAAATATGAACGGTGTTTTCGGACGATTGCAGTCCCTGTCAGTATATATGTATAGAATTATGTGCTTTGACTACAGTGTTAGAGCATTTTACCTCTTATTTCTAGCAATGTAGGCGTTTCTAACACCTTAGTCACATTTAGTGACAATTATAGTTTCCCTTCTTTATGATACATTGCAAACCGCTGTCTATATTAATTTTCTGTGTTATAGTATCTCTCTCTCTCTCTCTCTCTCTCTCTCTCT
>NC_068993.1:31496257-31498842 GCF_001194135.2 Octopus bimaculoides
TATTATTATTATTATTGTTATTATTATAGCAATAACAACAATATTGTTAATAATAATGATAATAATAATAATGGTTTTAATAATACAGCAAAAGTAAAAACGTGTAATAAAATGTAAAAAAACATTCACTTACCTTATATGTTTTTTTGTTGTTCTATTTATATTAACTGTTACAAGCCATATAAATTTTCATAGAGTTCATAATTGTAAATATTGTCACTGTTCATATCCGCTTGTGCTCTATTGACAACACAACTCAGCTGTATTTATTTAACCTTTCACCTCGGCACACGATAGTTTCTTGTTCAACTTTGTAAACACCATTTCTACTTTGTTTTGTTCTGTTTTTACAGTCGTGTTAGATATTTTCTCTGCGCTCGATCAAACGTATTCTTTTATTTATTTTTTAAAGTATTTTATGTGTGTGTGTGTTATTTGTATTTCACAGAGTTACAAAGCCAAATAATATTTTAATGATAAATTATAATTCTTTTATCAAAGCAAAAAGTAATAGCAAAATATAGTGCATATATTCATCACAGCTATATATTTGCATGAGTGCTTATAAATATACAAATGCATGCACACAAATATATATATATATATATATATATATATATATATATATATACACACACGCACACACGTAGTATGTATATATGTAATGAATGATTTTGTCTGTTGCAATAAGCATATATTTTTGTAGTAATCTTAAACGTAGTACATTTATGTAGGTATGTGTGTGTGTTCAATCCTGTAACATTTTATGCGTCTATGTTAGAACACAGGCATATATTCACACATATATATTTACGTTGTGCGTGTGAATGTATGCAATATTATGTAGGTCTTTGTATATGTAGATATGCAGGTATATATGCTGTTAATGACTTCCGTGAAAGCATGAACTCCACAAAATATAATTTATTTTTCATCTGCATATACATGTGTGTGTTTTGCATCTAAAGAGATTGATTGTTGCTACTTCATTCAGGAGAAAAAAAAACAATTACCAATCGGTTATAGAGATCGAAAATATTACAAATCAGTCTCTTCTTTTAGATTATTTGTAGCAACCAATAGCAAGAATTACAACTCAAACTCACATCTAATATTACGTGTTGATAATAATAATAATAATAATAATAATAATAATAATAATAATAATAATAATAATTGATAGACAGACGGACAGACAGTGAGTCAGGTAGATTGACAGAGAGAGAGAGAGAGTGAGGAGGAGACACGGTGAGAGAAAGACAGAGAGAGAGATAATACGTGTTGGTATGTAACGTCAAATCTGTTACGTGTTTCGTACTTTGTTTATGAAAAGCATGGCAATATGGAAGAACAGATGAAATGAATAGGAGAAAGAAGAATCAAGAAGAAAGGAAACAACAAATACACACACACGCGCTTGTGTGGTTGTATGGTTTTATGATTGTGTGTGTGCGCGTGCGTGAAGGGAGAGAGACACAGAGAGAGATAGTACGTGTTACCAAGAAGAAATTTGCATTGTACGTATGCTTGTGTATACATACATATATATATATATATATATATATACACACATATATATATGGAGAGAGAGAGAGAGAGAAAGAGAGAGAGAGAAGGAGGGAGGGAGAAATATATCTGTCTGTCTTGTGTTAGTGGGTGTATATTATGGTTTTAGTATTAGTGAACTACGACAGTATTTTTCATTGGTAAACATTCACAAGAAGAGAAGGAGAGATAAAAGTAGAAATATAGGCTGGCACTCGGTTGATTAGTAGCTAAATAGTTTTAAACTCCGCATTATACCACACTAAACCACCGACACTGCATCCATGCTATGCTATATAAAGTGCATATAATACTCTTCTTACTGGATTTTGGTTTGTTTGTTTTCTGTTTATTCCTTTTCTAGTAGTGTGGTCTGTTGGTTTGTCTGTCGATGTGTGTGTGCGTGGGATGTGTGTAGCAGTCTTTATATGTGGACGTGTTTTTCTGTCTGTATATATTGCTGTATGTATGCTTTACGATAAGTGTGTATGCATACATATTTGTCAATCCCATGTTTTCTATCATTATTCTTTTTCACCGACTCTTTATTCTCATCTCCGCTCTCATATGTTATAACATTTATCTATCCATCTGTCTATCTATATATCTATCTATCATCCTCTCTGCCTCTCCTTCTCTCATACACACACACATGCATACACACATACACATACATGACATGCAGAGTTATGAACAACAAAGAGACCTGCACAGCTGTAATCATGCAAGTGACATGCACTCACTGCCTGAACCGAACGTTGGAAATCCAGAGATAGATTGTAGATGGTCAATCAATATACAAGAATTAACAGTCAAAACTCCCTCAATATTACACCCGTTAGATAACGTAATTCCTTAATACACTCTGCCCAACTCAATGAAGGAGTAATCATGACCGGATTACTTTTGCTCATACACCTGGGGTTAAAAACGGAAACTGACTAAACACCTACAGATGTAGCAATAAATCAAGCATCAAGAAACGCGCACGCACGCACACACACACACACACCCCTACACACACACACACACACACACAC
>NC_068993.1:31501489-31506304 GCF_001194135.2 Octopus bimaculoides
GTGTGTGTGTGTGTGTGTGTGTGTGTGTGTGTGTGTGTGTGTGTGTGTGTGCAATGCATCTATTCAAATGTATCGTTTTCTGTTTAAGACTCACACGCATAAGTGATGCTTTTCCTTCTAGTATATCTCGTTCCACCTGCATGTCTGTCTGTTCCATATATAGCTCAGGTGTATATTGCACACAGCAGCAGTAAAAGGAAATAACGAACAATACAAATAACAATAGCCATCTGGACAGACAAGTATTCACTGAAATCTGATACACAGACACACGTTGTTAGGGAAGGTATGCAACAACAACAACAATCCTCGTTTCCTTCCATTAATTATAGCAGTAATCACGTAACTCTAATTATACCACACATCAACACAGCCAACAGTAGAAGGGTTATTCGATTTGCCAAATGGAGAAAACTAATTTCTCTCAGACGTCTAAGACAAGGATGTTTCTTGCTCATAGATTTGATAGGATGGTCACGGCTTAAATATCTTTGATAATATTTTTCAGCATCCGCCCCTTATATGCCTATCTATTATCCATCGCTCATTACTGCGTATTACTTAGAGCAGCATCTCTCCAGTGAAGAAACCTAATGGTGGTTGATCTGTCTGGTGGAAATAGCAACTAAAAGTCCCTCAAAATTAACTCTACCATCTTAGAGAAGGACACATTATTAATACTATCCTATATACAATTTATTTGAATAAAAACAAATGCAAAATAAAAGTTATTCCGCATGATCACGAAATATTGGAATGCATTTTAATTATAGGTCTGCTCGATCAAAAATTTTGCGAGTTAAACACCAGCATCATCAACCTCTCCTCCACCACCACCATCATATGTACCAACATCACGACCATCAACACTAACATCACAACAACAATAAAACCAGCGCCAAGTTGTCAACCAACATCTCCAGCAACACCAGCATCGTCACTAAAACAACCAATATTCACAACATTACCACTGCCATAGCAAATAAGTCACACACAAAGCTTCCTAATTTCTCAATTCCGATTTTCGTGGTGGTGGTTGTAACTGATGTCACTAAGGTTACCTCTATTGTTGCTGTTGTTGTTTTGTTACAGTTGCTAATATTATTGCTGCTGCTGCTGCTGCTGTTGTTGTTGTTGTTGTTGTTATGGTAACAATTGCTAAAATAGCTGTTTTCTATAAAATATTGTTGTTGATAAGGAGGCGAGCAAGCAGAATCGCGAGCATGCCAGACAAAATGCTTCACTGCATTTCTTCTGGCATTACTTTCTGAGTTCAAATTGCACCGAAGTTGACTTTTCCTTTCATTCTTTCGTAGTCAATGACATAAGTACCGGTCAAGTACTTGAGTCAACCTAATAGACTTTACCTCCCCCAATATGTTAGACCTTGCGTCTATAGTAGAAAAGATATGGTCATTGTTCAAGTAACTTATCTCATGACTATTGATCTTTTTCACAATATTTGTTGTTGTTTAGTCCATGCCGTCCTTGACGAACAAATCCGATGAGAAACAATCCAGAAATGACCACTTATTCTTTTACGGATTCCTAGTCCTTCATTATTTAATGGCAGTGTATACACTTGAGAGTGTACTCTGTTATTCCTAACAAATCGAGTGACTATATCGCGCCTACAATTTTGTATGTGTTGTTACACATGTTGTCGTTGTTGAATAGCTCCAGGACAACCCTGATTGAGCAGACCTGTTATTAAAGGCGTTACCACCGTGACGTTTCTTCACTTAGTATTTGAGTATCCTGGACTATATCCATCCTCTATGTCCCTCACCAGTCAACTCAATCAAGTGTTATTCCAGGTTCCTTTGGCTGCTGTCTCTAGTAACTTCAGCAACCACAAAGTGAATTGCCCGTTGATCCCTGCTCTTTCTACAGGTAGCTGTTGTGGCAATTTTATTCATGTTTTATCGTTGTAATTGATTTGGCTTTTATTGCTATTGGCATTTTATTGTTATTGGTAACCATACTAAAGGTGTTTTTTGTGTTCTTATTCATAATTTTATGTTTAGAGTTACTGTTTTGTTGTAGTTGTTAATGTTACATTTGTTTGTGTTTATTGTCGTTCTTGTTGTTGTTGGTGGTGGTGTTGCTGTTGTTGTAGTTGTAGTTATAGTTACACAACCGGGCGAAATGCTTAGCGGCATTTCGTCAGTCTTTACGTTCTGGGTTCAAATTCCGCCAAGATCGACTTTACCTGTTATCATTTCGGGGCTGCAAAATTAAGTACCAGTTGACGACTGGGGCCGATATAATCGACTTACACTCTTCCCTGAACTTCCTCGCCTTATGCCAAATTTTAAACCATTCGTATTATTTTTGTTTACTTGCACTGCTTCTGTGACTTCTAATGATGTTGTTGCTAATGCTACTGTTCTTAGTGTTGTTGCTAATGTAAATGGATGTTATAGCTGTTAGTATTGTCGTTGCTGCTTTTGTTGTCTGTTGTTTTTACTCTTGCACTTGTTGCAGTTGTTTGTGTTGCTACTTTTGTGTTTTAATTATTTGTGTTATTGTTGTAGTTAGAGTAGTTGTTGCCTAGGAACAGGTTACCTTTGATCAAGTAGATATATGATCAAACAGTTCTACCCATGACTGTTCCATTCATTCTCGGACACTGTATCCAAAACTATATATTAAACGATGTGTTCATTGTCTATGATGTGTAGGTGTTCTTTGGAAGAAACTAGCTACTATTAAAAGCAATTCGAACAACTTTGTGGGATCCCCCTCAATTTTTTCCATGTTGCGTCTCTATTTCCCTGTTGTAGTTTTTTTTTCTTGTTACTGGTCGTTATTAATTGCGTTGCTAATTTTTGTGCAATGTCATTGCGAAATATTTTTTATTTTGTATGATGTTTGCTGATACAACGGTTGCTATCGATGTCATTGCGCTGAGAACATACCATTGTTAATATCGCTGACGTTGTTATTTTTTTTGCTGTTATAAGTAGTGTTACAGCTGTCGTGTCGTTAATGTGTTCCACGTTCATTGTTTGTGTTGTTATTGCAGTGTTAATAGTGACGGTAGTGGCGATGTTATTGCAGTTGTTCATTTTATTATTGTAGCTGTTGTCATGATTTATTGTAAACTTTCACGTTACTGATATTGATTTCTTAATTTCCTATGAGGCCAACAGTTTCTATAATAATAACATTTTTTGGCCACATGTGGCCATATATACAAATAACAGTCGTACATGAAGTTTACAAGAGAATCATGTGACAATGGAGAGGACAAACAAGGAGAGTGGTTAGGACGATATACAATGTGGATATTAACAATTTTATCTCAATTAAGAATATCGAATTATATAAAGAACACTGTTTTTACAGCGAGATATAAAACGTGAAACACATATTTAGTAATTCTCCCACTTGAAGGTTGCGGGAGAGAAACCTCAGCCTGTCAGAGCTTACCAAGACTGATATTTTCGTTTTATTTTTCTGGTTTCAAAAATACTCGTGAACAATCTTTGGGACCAAGACAGTCAAGAAACTCGCTACGTTTTTGATATGATTTGTGTAAATTTTCTGGGTAACATTGATTCAGAGCCTACAATTAATGTTCTATCATTGACAGGAATTGGAAACTATCTTATTATAAGTCTTCACCAAACAATTACTCAAATAGCAATGTAGATCCATTCTGGATTAGTTCACTTTGTGTCTGAGAAAGATTGTGAATTTTACATCATTAGAAGGAATGAGCATTGTTCCACTCTTTGGAGTCTGTTGGGGTGTATATTTTGGGAGTATTTTTGACATTTTTGCTGCCCGTTTTGCTGTTTCCACACCATTTGCTGTCATTCAATCTCACCTTCCACATATTTTTCTTTTATAACACCATTTCTTTTTGCGGAACGTTGGAGGACGAGAACTTGTAAGTGTGAAACATTATGTCCTTAGCGAATACAATGAAACCATTGAGATTAAAAGAAAATTACAAACAGTGGCAGCTAACTGAGGAACTGAGCACATGGTAGGGTATGGAATTACGTGGTCAATTCGAAAGACAAACAAAGGAAGTAAAAGCAGAATATTTATGAAATTGGCTAACAGCTGAAATAAGCACTGAATTTAAACTCGATAAAGATTATGTATAACTTAGATGAAAAAATAAGTGTAGGCTATGTGAAAAAAAGGGGGGAAAGTGTAGCACGCATCGTGAATGCCTATCACGTGCTTGCGCAGAGAAAATATAAAGAGCGTCATGATGAAATGTGCTTGCACTTCCACTGGTTTTTATCCAAGAAATATATATCCAACCACTGAGAAATGGTATTGGCACAAACTAGAGAAGTTTGAAACTCATACGGGACTTTACAATCCAAACAGATAGAGCTCTTAAACATACCAGGTTATACATAAGTTTGCTGGAGAAAGGTACTGTAACGAGGTGTCTGTTAATCGATGTAGCTTGCCCAGAAGATAATTACATCAATTATAAAGAAAACTAGAATCATGTAAAATATGCAGAATTGGAAATAGATTTCGAGAAAATATGGAATTTGAAAATAAGTGATTAGAGCTCTTGGATCCGTGACGAAAAGTCCTCAGAAACACCTTGACAGATTTGAAATTTCTACCAGCAGTATAACTTTGCAAAAGACACTTTTAGAGACAGAAAATATCCTGCGGAAATTAGTGTTATAACTTGATAAGGAGTCGGTTAAATGATCCAGCATTCACAAGGTCATTATTGTGCATATAAAGAAATAACAATTGTAATAATAATAATAATAATAATAATAATAATAATAATAATAATAATAATAATAATAATAATAATAATAATAA
>NC_068993.1:31506314-31510396 GCF_001194135.2 Octopus bimaculoides
GAAGAAGAAGAAGAAGAAGAAGAAGAAGAAGAAGACGATGACCATAAATATTACTTTTAATATCACTTTTACTGTAATCCCTATGAGTACATAATCCCTTTATATCTTCTAGCCTCTTGAACACGCGAACACCCCACCCATTTCCTATCTAGAAAAAATTGAAGTATCACCAAACACTTTCCAGAACTGATAAGAAACTCAGAAGATAAGCAACTGTCATTTTCACAAACTGCACTGCACAATTACAAGAACCTTAATGCAAAACAAAACTTCACTTAATGGTGGAAACAGAGAGAAAAAAAACACATCTTAAAACAGAACAAGGTGAGTCGGTTCTCTTCAAGCTCTCCTATCGTGCTCATTGATCGTTGTCATTCTAAATATATTTGACCTCTGCATAGGTGTGTAACCGCTTTTTCGTCGAGCCCCTCACAGCATCTGTTTAACCTATTTGTTTAACCTATTTACAGACTGGTGATATCTGACTGTGTGCCCAACAAGCTGTATCTCTTTCTACTACTATCCCCTCCAACTTACATATTTATAACTATTTCAATTACAAGGCAAGATCTGAAGCTAATAACATTCAATAATACTACACAGTGGTACGAGCAAAGCCAGCAGACTTAACTTTGCTGTCCCAGGCTCTAACTCACAAGTAACTACAATAATAATAATGGTTTCAAATTTTAGCACAAGGCCAGCAATTTCAGGGAGGGAACGAGTCGATTACATTGACCCCAGTTTTCAACTGTTAGTTAATTTATCGACACCGAAACGAAGAAAACAAAATCGATTTCGGCGGAATTTAAACTCAGAACGTAAAGACGCACGAAAAACCGATAAGATTTTTGTCCGGCGTGCTAAGGATTCTGTCAGCTAGTCGTTTGAACAACGATAATAATAATGGCTACACTGTTGTTATGGCTACAGAGAGTGGCCGCAGAGACAGAGACGGTGACAGTAGTAATGGCAAGCTGGTTTTCATTGTAACGGTAATAATGGTGGAGGAGTTAATAAGGGTATTTTCTGTTTCGCAGCCAGTTTTTAATGTCTTAAATTTTTGTTCCAATTAATTTCATATTTCGTGCGTTATCAACACAATGCTGATGCAGTTTTGTATTGTAATCATTGACAGGAAATTCCTTTTCGCCATAAGTCAATAAATACAGAGTTAATAGCTTTGAAATTTGCAAATTTCGGATAATTTTAGCCAGTCGAAAGCCACCACATATAGTTACCTGTTTCCATAGTAACGAGCCATCTGTTACTAAGCTGCTCACCCACGTGGTGATTTTTCGCTTATTAAATTCTTAACATGCATGAGATATAAGGTGGTCTTGAGATTGCTAAAAATAATAGCTAAATAGGCCTTAATGATGCACCAAAATAGGAGTGGTAGGAGTGCACAGTTGTATGAATTTCTGCGTGTAGAATACAAATTCGCAAAACTTTTCTGAAAATTTCAAAAACTGAGAAAATTATGAGGGGCTATATGTAATGCATCAAGCAGAATTCTGCTAATATTTCATTTAATTACAGTTGACATCACGTGCAGTGACACACAAAATGACAACTTCCAAATCCAGTTTCCTCACAGGTTAAAAGTTATCAAATTTAAACCTGTGCAACTTTAAACAAATTGTTCTGGAGAAAAATGAATTAGCCCCCGAGATTCAGTGTGTAAAATTACACCAATACACCAAATTTTAAAATTTTCACTAAACTTTAATATTTCCACATATGTATCCAAACAGAAAAGATTCAATGACAATGGTAGTGATGATAATAACGGTTTCAACATTAGCTAAACAGGGTTCAGTAATAATAATATTGATGTAGCACAAACATGCCTATGAAGCAAAAAGGAAAGTTATATCAGTACGCCCAATCGCTTGTCCCATTGTTAATCTGGATGTACTTGGCTCAGCCAGCCTGGTGTCAAAAACTCATTCACTGGCACAAATTATTCTCCAAATATAAACCTGGATGGCCACTTGAACGGGAATTATCATATCTGAAACCCTCCAAGTTTACCACAACAGCCACCACAGAAGGAACAGTGTAAGAGGATCAAATGGATCCGGGAAGAGTATGAAGAAGTAATACATGCTTATTAGTATGCATTAGGTAGTCCACGAGAGACACACCGCAAAATCTTACAAGATATGGAGAGCATGAAATCATAACAGCAAGCTTTATTTGGATGAAAACAAGTTAGCAAATGTTAGGAGGGATATCTTTAGAAATAATACGCTCAGAATGAAATAATCACGATCAAACACGCATCTGAAAACGGTCGATATTTATATATAGGAAAAATAGAAGAACGAGAGGAAGAGAGTAGCTCATCACATGTCTTAATTGAAAGATTGTCATCTGACCAAATTACGCAGAAAAAACCTGAAGTAACAAAAAATTCTAATGAACCAAAGAAATATATCCAGAAAAGTAGTAGTAAAGAAATAGTATTTAAAGACCACATATTTGCTGAAGAATAGAAAGACTTTCTGATGGAAATGAAGCAGGAAATCCTGAATAAACTTGCCTTTGTAACACATGCAAATATGAAGGAAACATAGAGAATCACTGCATAAACTCTTAAATACAAAGTAATATATTAAAAAAAAAAAAAAATGGCACCTCTGCAACAAAAATCATTGAAAAATTAACACCTGATCTTACTGAGTTAGATGAAGTTATTTATGCATTTGCTTAAACAAAACAAACACGCACACGCACGCACGTGCACGCACGTGCACGCACATACACACACACACACACACACACACACACACACACACACACACACACACATATATATATAGATATATATATATATAATTTTTCTTAGTTTACATTTTACGTTTATAATTTTAGCTTAACCTAAAACTTCGTTTAAATTGTATTTTACTCGAAAGATTCGTTACGATAAGATTTGCTTATAATATTTCTGTTAGTCTATATTGTTTCTTAGTCTTATTCCTTAGACTCTATAATTATTTAGGTTCTAACGTTCAATAAAATGTTTACAATATAGTTAATTGTTTTATTATGATTTAAGTTATATAAAGTTTAATTTTTCATTCAAGATTTTATAAATAAAGCTTTCATTCATGTTTTATATCTCTTTATTATATTCTTTTTCTTTACGAAATATCTTCATGCGACGTCTTTCAAATAGACGTTTTATTTCTGAGTTTAACGTTGAGGTAAGTATTACTTCTATCTTTATTAATATTGTTAAATGATTTTCTATCGTTGTTTGAAAAAATATGCATTTTTATATTAATTCAATTGATATTCAATGTTAGCTGATACCTTATTTAACACTAAGTTAATAGTATTAAGTTTATCATCTTAGTTTAAACCAAAACTTCGATTAGATTAGGGTTGAAATTTTACCAATAATAGTGTTTAATATTTCTTTTTGATTTATGAGATAAATAAGTAGTTTTTTTATATAATTTCTTTGATTATTCGTTTATATTCTAATTAAAGTTAAGTCAATAGTACAACATTTATAATTTTATTTAAACTAAAGATTCGATTGGATAAATTTTGTATTACTTTTCAATAATTTTGTTAAATGTTTTTTCCTTTATTTAATGGTGAAATAATTGCTTTTATATATCAATTTATATAAATTAATTTTTTGTTAGTTTATATTTTACGTTTATAATTTAAATTTAAACTAAAACTTCGTTTAAATTGTATTTTAAACGAAAGATTCGTTAAGATAAGATCTGCATATAATATTTCTCTTAGTTTATATTATAATAAATGTGTAGTTAATTATGGCACGTTTACAATTTTTGATATTTTTAATAATATTGTTTAACATTTTTCTATCTTAATATAATAAGTATTTTCATATACATTCATTCATTATTTATTGATAGTTCATATATATACATTCTTTTATTATTATTATTGTTGTATTTTGACCTGAAGATTAGCTATATTTTTGAATAGAATTGATTTTCGATCGATTTAAATACATTTTATTTTCAATTTGAAAACTTGGTTAAGAAACACGTGTAGTCGTTTTATTATCATTATCTTATGATTTTTACTTGTAT
>NC_068993.1:31510564-31521564 GCF_001194135.2 Octopus bimaculoides
TATCTTCTTTTCCAGTGACATTCTTCACTGATATTGAAAAGGTGAAAACAAGCAATGTTAATTCTCTATATGTTAATTCTCTATATATATATATATATACCTGGAAAGAAGTTCAAACTGGAGAAGTAAAACTGAAAAAAAAGATGGAATTTATGAGAGAGAAAATATGAAGTAAACTAATCAAGTAAACTAATCTATGGAAATGATGTAAGGTGCAGATGAAGAAGGAAAATGAAGAGAAAATTTGAATTCTTACCAATAGAAACATTGAAATGAGATGTTCAAACAAAAGCTCAATGAATTTGAAGATCTGAGAAAAGAAACAATTTTTACCAGCAAAATTATCTGTTCACATCCAATGCCAAAACATTTACGCGAGAAATAAGGAAGGAGAAAATAACTGTTGAAGATCTCTCCATTCATGAAAGAAGTTGAAGATATTTGAAAATAGAATTGAAGCAATGAAAAAACATACAAGGATAATACATATTGGATTAGACGCAAAGAAGGATCCTACCAAAATTTACAAGATCAAGCATGATAATAGCGGACCTAAGCATGACACTCACGAAGTCTCATAAGTGGAAATTCCCCTGTAAAGATAGGATGTCAAATTTCTACCCCCGTGTGCACTCATAAAGTTAGTTCAATGGTTCAAATAAATTATGAGAGAGTCTAAGAAAACGTCTGACTGGTTAACAAGTGATATTAATTACTTACTCACAAAGAAGAATTAAACCAATTTTCCAAAACGCTATTGGCCCATAACCTATTTATCTACCACTTATACAATTTAATCATTCTTACTGGTGAAAAGAAACATTCGCATTTATGGAACAGAATGATATTTTCCCTACTAAACGAAAAAGGGTGCCGAGGAGTATCATATGGATTCAAAAATCAACTTGTGTTTAATCGCATGATCCTTAACAACTGTCATAAGCGCAGAAATCTCAGTTCCGCAGGGATTGATTACAAAAAGGCCTTTTAATGCATACCGCTTTCATGATTTTGAAATCACCGAGCATCTGCAAAATTTCCCCTGTAATGTAAAACATTCCCAAACATAATATGTCAATTTTGTACACGAATCACTAATTATATCCCTTTAATAGAGTACAGGCTTCAAACAATATTAACATTAACTGTGGCTCTTTCGAAGGTCACTGAATTTCACCTTTAATTTTTTGCATAGCCTAGTACCCCTTACTAGTGAACTTTACCGAACAACCATGGGTATAAAATTGGCAGCAAAAAAATAAGCCATCTATTCTATATAGATGACTTAAAATTCTATGGCAGAGGTAATGATTAGCTTGAAGACATATTACCTACTATGAAAGCATTCAGTGATGATATCGGGACGGGGTATGGTCTTGATAAATGTGACAAGACTAATTTCCAGAAAGGGAAACTGAAGACCTCAATTTTAGTCGTGTTAGATGCTGACACAATTATAAAAGAAATTGAGCAGGACCAAATTTATACATAGGCGTAGGCGTGGTTGTTTAGTAAGAGGTTTGCCTCCAAACCGCACTTTTCCGGGTTCAGTCCCACTGCGTGACACCTTGGGCAAGTATCTTCACCTATAGCCTCGAGCCAACCAAAGCTTTGTAGGTGAATTTGGTTGACGGAAGCTGAAACAAGCCCGTCGTATAGATACAATGTTGGCTTGTTTACGTCCGTCCTCGTAACATAGAGGTCTGGGAAAAGAGAACGATAGAATAAATACTAGGCTTACAAAGAATAAGTCCTGGGATCGATTTGTTTAACTAAACCCCCTTAAGGTGGTGCTCCAGTATGACTGCACTCAAGTGACTGAAACGAGTAAAAGAATAACAAGATATCTAGGAATAATTGAAGATTCTGACGTCCAGCATTCAAGCCTGAAAGAGAACATTAGGAAAGAATGTTATAGGAGAGGTCGAGAAGTCATGAAATCTGAGCTAATTGCACATAAGGTGTTAGCCATAAATTCCTTAGCAGTTCCAGTTGCTATTAATAGCGCCAATGTGTTGAACTAGAATACCAGTGAAATAAAGAAAGTTGACAGGAAAATATGTTAACTACCGATGCACCATCTATTGAGTTCATGCGTGATACACAGGTTGAACAGTATGAAGGAAATGCAGTGGAAGCAGAAACCTGCATGGCAAATCTGTGGTCCGTAGCAAACAAGTTGATACTGACTAGAAGCACGCTCATCAGTGGCTACGGCACTCGTGGCTAAAGCAGGGAGCGAAGGCTTCATCTAAGCTGCTGAAAATTAAAGCTTATTGACCCAGAGCTATCGAGCTGATGTGACGAAGAACAGAGTAGATCCAAAGTGCCGACTCTGCAATGATGAGATTGAAACAATAGACCACCTAATCACTGGATGTAAAGTTTTAACACCAGTGAAGTATAAATCAAGACAATATAGAATTGGCCAATATCTACATTTTAATATGTCGGCATAATAAAATCGAAATTGTTGTCAAGTGGTATAAGCGCCACCCTGTGGCTGCAACTGAGGGAGAAAATGTAGCGATTCTTTTCGAGTTTCCAATACACATAGATAAAACCATCAAAGCTAATAAACCGGGTATTGTGGTGAAAGACGACAGCAATAAAATCTGTTTATTGAATCGACATGAGCATATATTGTGATCATAATATCTCTCAAAAGAATTTGACAAGCCCCCAAAATATAAAGATTTGCTCAATGAAATCGGAAAAATGTGGCATCTCAAGGCGGTTACAATACCAGTGACACCAAGAGCACTTGGAACTGAAAATTATTTGAGTATGCAAGTAGTCCAAAAGATTGTTTTAACTGGTACGTCACACGTACTAAGATGCGATTTGTTGCTATAAATTTTCTTTCCTTTTCTCCCCTTTATATTCTTAGGTCTTTTTTTTTCTCCTATTTTTTGTTTCTTCTTTCGTTTTTCCTTTCTCTCTTCACCTTTATTTTATCACATAACTTTGTAAATGAACAATCTGGTGTGTTTATGTTACTGATTTATCAATGTATACAGTGAAGTTTTTGCCCTAGGCATCGAGATGAGACTCGTCAAGAAATGGAAGCAAAATTGAAAGTAGGGAATGATGATGATGATGATGATGATGGATGATGATGATGATGATGATGATGATGATGTAGATGACGGGGTATTTATAATTTGCGCACAAGACTAGCAGTTTTCAGATTTAGGCGTTAGTCTATATTATTGACTTCAGTATTTCACTGGTACATATTTCATGAACCCGAAGGGATGAAAGGTAAAGTCAACCTCGGCGGAATTTGAACGATGTTGAAATAATAAGCCAAGTTACTTCTGAACCCTATTGGTAACAGCACAACTTGTTTCATGGTTATGTTGTCGGTTATGTTGTCGGTGACAACCACACGTTCCTTGTCTGCTGAGTAACACGAATAGAGACCCATTCAGGCAAAGAACTCTATCTGTAGAAAAGACATACGAACTCATCTGTGAATCAATGACTAGTTGTGTACAACAAATCACATATGTTAATAATATTGGAAGAAAGTAATCTCTGAAAGGCCTAGTGTTTACTACGGAAGCACCTGGATACTATATGACCGAAGAAATCTTGCTTCAGGTGCTGTAGATTCATTTAGCCCACAAGCTATCTACCGACAGATAAAGAACTTTTAGAAGCAAAAGCACCCATGTGTATTGCACGGGTACTTCTGATATAAAGCACTAGCGGTGCTCGGGGATTATTTCAATAGAAGTCTAACACAAGATCCTATAATATTGTTATCGTGAAAATGGTACACCCCTTCCCACGTAAAAATGTGGCGTGACCAGCCACTATAAAGTCAGAAAGCAAGTCGTTGTAGCACGTCAGTAGTAGTAGAGTAGTGATACGACTTCTCAGTTGGAAGCAATTACGTGATATAAACGAGTTCGAGCTACCCTCAATGTAAATGTTTCAAAGTCATTGTTTTGCAGAGCTATGAGTGATAGACGAGTCAAAAATAATAAGACGCGGACTACCACCACAACATAATAGTTGTGTTAAGAATATTACAGTGTCGACAATACCATACAAATGGACAAGGATCCACATTATAACAGTGGTGGCGATGATATAAACAATTCACACGGACAACGTTGAATCTTTTTTTTTCACGAGAAAATAAACAATTCACGCGGTCGATGTTGAAAACTATTTTCAAGTGGAGAAATTAAAATCTCGACAGAGGAATAAAAAAAATTTTTGTTGTATATATTTTACGAAAAATCCGTAAAATTATGGAAAACTAGTTAAAGGGTCTAGTTGAGTTGCAAAAACATCAACAACTGAAAGAACAACGAGAACAATAACAAATGTTACAGCAAAAAAATGCTACAACTAATGAAGTTGGTAACAAAACCTAAAAATACGTTTTCGCCAGACCATGTAGCAAATTCAATAAATGAATTTGAATACGATCCAGAAGAAGGTGTCATCTTCGAGGTATATTACCGAAGATTTGAACAAAATTTTGAAAAAGAATGCCAAGACTGGACGGGCGAAATGAAAACCCATCTAATTACGAGGAAACTGGCGACGATTAAGCACGAAAAACACTATAACTTTATATCGCCTAAAACATTTCTGACACATATTCTGACGGACACAATTGACATTTTATCTAGGATATTTAGTGAAAAAAACATTGTCGTTTAACATATGCTGGAAGAGTTTGAACACTAGAAAAGCGATGACGAAGACTTTACCACATATGTGGGTAGAGTGCACAGACTCGTTCAAGTGCTTGATTTTTATTCAGGGACTTACTGCTAAAAAGGACGCTGAAGTAAGGCACGACACAGAAGAAATCCAACGCAGAGATTGTTTACAGATAAAACCATTGTGGAAGAGTCTGAAGACGGATAAAGTGTTTCACAAAAATCACCTGAGATAAACCCATGTACGGCATATGGTGGTAGGCACCCGAGAAAAAAACTTTCCGTTCAAAAAAACAAAGTATTTTTGTTGTGGGAACACAGGACATAAATAGTTTGTCATCTGAGAAAAAAGCTTGCACAACGAACAGAAAATGCATCAAGGTGAGACTCAAAACCACTAGTATCAAAATGCAATTAGCCACGGGTAGTGATATTACTATCATAAATGGAGAAACATGGCCTCAAATCAGTAAGCCGAAATTATTTAAATCAAATAAAGTAGCATATGATGTTACAGGATAGAAATTATAATTCATCGGCGAATGTATTTGCAATGTAACTTTTAGTGGTGAAATGAAAACGATAATCATTTATGTGTTGAAAAAATCACTAAACTTATTTGGCACAGAATGTATGGAGCTATTGAAAATGTGGGATACCTCCATTAGTATGCTCTGTGAAAATGCAGTTGGCACGGTCAAAAGTTCGAATGAAGTCGAACAACGTTGATAAAAAAATAAAAAATTATTTTCAAGTGGTTTTTGGGAAGGGTTACGCCGTTACACTTAAACAAAATCGAGGGTCGCGGTAAAAGAAAACGCAACACCGTTTATAGGCCCAAATGTTACGTGCCGTTTGCGGCGTTAGATCACGACAATAAAGAGCTAGAGAGACTAAAAAGTCTAACTATAATTGAAAAAGTCGACCATTCAGACTGAGCTGCCCCGACAGTTTAGGTAAAAAATAAAAAAAAATATTAATCTAAGTGTGTGTGCGGACTTCTCAACTGGAGTAGATGACTGTTTAGTCGAATACAATTATCCATTACCAAGTCCAGAAGAAGTGTTCTCAAAACTAAATGAAACTAAAATGTTCCCGAAGTTAGACCTACTGGAGGCCTTTCTACAGATACAGGTAGAGGAAAATTGCGCACACGTTTTAACAATCAACACACACCGTGGATTGTATAAATTCAAGCGGAAAACAGTACTGGGAATAATGCAAAATTACAAAGTACATAGGGAAAATGATGTACGGGATAAAAAGCAAAAAAGTTATTGAAAGACACAGAAACCAATTGAAGGAAAGATACATAGAAAATGAACCAGACAGGTTAGAAGAACTTATGAAATGGCTGTATGACACATTCTAGGAACCAACACCATTACAAGTGGTTGAAACCATGCGTACAAGTGGAAGATAAAGGAAGAACACAGAGTTCCTACAAATAGACGGCAATAAGGAGGGGTGATTAGAGTAAAATAAAATTACTTGCTTTCCAAAGAAAAAAAAACTAAAATGGCAGCTGTTGTAGTGAAAATGGTATTCCCCTTCCCACGTGACAAAGTGGTATGACCAGCCACAATAAAGTCAGACAGTCACTGGTTGTAGCAAATCAGTAGTAGAATCGATGTACGAGTTCTCAGTTGGAGTCAGTGTCAATTACGTGATATATACGTGTTCGAGTTACCGTCACGGCAAACGATTCAAAGTCAGTGCCTTGAGGAGCTATCAGCGATAGTACGGTAGATGTGCCAAGGATAATAAGACTCGGAATACCGACACAACATAATATTGGTCACATGAATATTACAGTGCTCACATTAACATACAGCTGGACGAAGATCCTCACTGTGTTGTTGTTGGCACTCCGTCGCTTACGACGTCGAGGGTTCCAGTTGATCCGATCAACGGAACAGCCTGCTCTTGAAATTACCGTGCAAGTGACTGAACACTCCACAGACACGTGTACCCTTAACGTAGTTCTCGGGGATATTCAGCGTGACACAGAGTGACAAGGCTGACCCTTTGAATTACAGGCACAACAGAAACAGGAAGTAAGAGTGAGAGAAATTTGTGGTGGAAGAATACAGCAGGGTTCGCCACCATCCCCTGTCGGAGCCTCGTGGAGCTTTAGGTGTTTTCGCTCAATAAACACTCACAACGCCCGGTCTGGGAATCGAAACCTCGATCCTATGACCGCGAGTCCGCTGCCCTAACCACTGGGCCATTGCACCTCCACGGATCCTCACTATAACAGATATAAAACCTGGAATTGGAATAGTTTCCGGTCATCCTGGTCTTGTTTGTGACTGGTTATTTAAAGAAGTTTACGTGTGTGTCTGTCGTATCAATGTGTGGTACTGTAATCTAATGAGGAGCAGATGTGAAATACAAGACAACGTTTATCTGAATAGAAAAGATAATCATGTATGTGTGTGTGTGTATGTGTGTATGTGTATAACCATGTGAATGCATGTGGTCATATTATGGGTGATGATAGAAGCCATATCTATGGCATAAAGCTGTCATAAGATTTATGAAGTTTACGAATGTTGCTGCTGTAGTTGTTATTGTTGCTATTGTTGTTGTAGTTGTTGCAAGCAATGCATTAAGCAATTACATCCATAATTATTGACGACGGAGTATCTAAAGAGCTCCAATGATACCGTTGGTGGTGCTACACCATAATTAGTATGTTTATTATTGATATTCAGTCTTTTACTTTACTTTTTTTGTTGTAGCTAATATTATAAAATGTAAATGCGTCGTGTAATTGTAGTTCGACATACATTTCTGTTGGTATTGGTGTGAGTGAAGGTCTGGTTGTTTACTGGACATAATGAAAGAGAAATATTTTTTTATGACATTGATTGACTACGTATGGTGCTGTAGTTATTCACTTGTATAATATAGTGATGATGTTGGTTTACGTGGTGGTGTTAGCTGGTATGGTATAGTAATGGTCGCGTTGATTGGTGTCGGGAGAATGTCTTTGATTCAGGTAGTCTGGTGATGGTGGTGTTGATTGATGTGGTGTGGTGACTATGATGATGATTGGTAATGTATAATGATCGTGGTGTTGACTGATGGGGCGATGGTGCGATGATGTTATTGAATAACGTGGTGATGATGATGTTGATTAACGTGGTGGCATTGATTGATGTGATGTAGTGATGGTCGTGGTGATTGATGTGGTGAGGATAAGATGAAGTTGTTGATTCAGGTGGTGTGGTGTTGGTGCTGTTGATTAATGAAGCATAATGAAGGTGGTTTTGATTGTAGTGTGGGGATGGTGGAGTTGAATGATGTGATATAGTGATAGTAGTGTTGACTAATATGATGTGGTTTAATGATAGCGGCGTTGATTGTGGTGTGGGGATGATGGAATTGATTGATGGGACGTAGTGATAATGTTGTTGAGTGATGCGGTGTATTGATGGTGGCGTTGAAAGATGTGGTGTGGTGATGGTGTTGATGATTCATGCGATGTGTCAGTAGTGTTGGCGATAGACTTGGAGAGATGACAGTGTTGTTTTTGCGAAGCCCCGAATCACTGATATCAAAGAGATTTATAATCAAATGCGAAATGTTGTCGTTTAGACAAAAATGTTTGAGTAGACCGTGGAGAAGTTCTTTTGTTGACGTCTTGTTATTGCTGCTACAGATGTTAAGATGTTAATGTTGGTGGTAGCGGAGTGATGGTGGTGGTGGTGTTAGTGCTACTGATCATGGAGGTAGTATGTTGTTGGCAGGGTTGGTGCTGATATTTGTGTTGGTGGTGGTGTTAGTGGTACTGATGCTGTTGTTGGTGGTGTTAGTGGTGGTGGTGGTGGTGGTGGCAGTGTTAAATGTACTAATCGTGTTGGTGGTACTGTCTGCAGTACTGATGTTGGTGGAAGTATTGGTGGTGTTATTGATAATTATGTGATGGTGGAATGCTGCAGTTGGATTAATGTTAGCGTTAGTAAATCTGATGTTAATAATACTAACGTTGTGTTGGTATTATCGATGACATTGTTACTAGATCTCAGGGAGCAGACCTATAACCTACGGCGTTCTAGCCTTGATTAGCCTTTTCATTTGTATTCTGAGACATATCATTTGAATTTTGTATTTAAGGCTATTCTAGATGATTTGATGGTATCTGGTTTCTATACAACTCGTTTGGTGATTATGGTACTGGATGATGTTCACGATCTTCGATGATTTTCTTAATCTGTTATCAAGGTGGAAAGCAAAGCCCTTAAACTTTTATAGGACCACCGAGAGCGGTGGGACGAGAAAAATACGAGGTGTCCTCAAATCATGGTCCTGGCCCAATGTATGCAACAAAGTGGGCTCCGCAATGGTACCCAATGTACCCCATGCTGATGTTAAACTAACTGACGGATTAAACCTATGACACAGGTAAGCCATGGTAGGATTTGAACTGAGAACAAACAATGAACCGGGACAAAAAAATTCCAAGACGTTCGTTCTGACATTGAACGGTTCTTTCAGTCCATCATCTTCGATCAGTATAGATTCATCGACCCCGAAAGGATAAAGATAAAGTCAGGAAGGGCGGATTTTGTACTCACAAAGCAGTGTAACTGGACATATACCGCTAAGCATTCTGTACAAGACTCGAATAGATCTGATAATGCGCCGATTTGTTCATAGTAGTGTGGTGTGGGTGATATGGGGAGGGTGATGGTGGTGGTGGTGATGGTGGTGATGGTGGTGATGGTGGTGATGGTGGTGGTGTTGGTAGTGCTGGGGTTGTTGTTGGTGGTGTTGATGTTAGTGTTGTTCTTGGTAGTAGTGGTGCTGGTGGGCAGGTGGTAGTGACGGTAGCGGTGGTTATGGCTTTTAGAATGTTGCACTGGATTGGTGTTCGTGTGGTATTATTCGGGTGCTGATTCGGTGTCGTTTGATATGATTTGATGTTGGAGCCTTTGACATATTTTTAGTTAGGCCTCAGGTCAACATTTTTGAAACATTACAAGTTGATTCGAAGGATGTTTCACGAATTTTTTGCGGATAGTTTCACCAAGTTGAAATTCCTTTATTATAATGATGAAGATAATGATGATGATAATGAAGATAGCAATTTAATGCTTGTGGTGATGATGATGATGGTGGTGATTGTAGTGTGGAGTAGTGATGCAGTATTAGTGGAATTTTGGGGACGGGAGTGGCATGGTGGTGATGTGGGGTGACAATGGTTGTGGTGGTGTTGTAGTGGTGTCAATTGTATTGCTCTTTACAGTATTATAGATGATGACGTTTCGTTCCTTGTATTTATGATGCTGGTGTTGATGATGTGGGATTGATGCCAGTTGTTGTAATTGTTTTCGGTGGTGGTGGTGGTTGTGGAAGTGGTAATGGTGGTGACCATGACAAGGTTGCAAGATACAACATTCAATGCTAATGAGACAGATGTGTATCTGTAGGCAGATAACAGCTTTGCTCCTGGAGTAATTATTTTAATTAACACATGCCAATCACATGCATCTGTCGACTGCAGCAATTATAGCATGCTCTACTTATCTCAGCCTCTATCAATCACTTTCACTGTCTTCCTACGTATGTGCGAGTGCGCGCATATACACAAATCATGAGCGCATACATATACACGCACACAACGCACACACACACTGACACACACATACACACACACACATATATGATGAATTATATGCTTAGCGAAATTCTTTTCGGATGTCTGTTTCACGTGTTCAAATCCTGCCAAAGCTAAGTTTCCATTAACATTTCGATGACAATAAACAAAGTCTCAGTCGAAAGCTGTTTCAGGCCCTTAAAAAGATCCTTTTCCCCCGCATTTCTCACTGTATGCATTTTTAGCCAACGATAGATCGGATTTGTCGTTTTTCAATTATACTTCTGTATCCCTCCTTTCCTCTACTCTTCTTTAAGTGTGATCGCTGGCAGTGAAGGGGAAACTTGCAGTCATTTTGCAACCACTCGTTCTCCATATGACAAAAGCCGCCCAGTTCCCTTGAGACGGCCTACCTGGGGACAGATGAATAGATTTACAAAACACAAAAAGCACACACACGTACAGCTATACACATACACACGCACATATGTGTGTGTGTATGTGTGTGTGTGTGTGTGTGTGGTTGTGTTGTATAGAAGCTTGCTTCCCAACCACATTGTACTGGGTTCAGTCCCACTGTGTGGCACCTTGCACAAGTGTCTTCTACTGCAGCTTCGAGCCAACAAAAGCCTTGTGAGTGGATTTGGTAGACGGAATCTGAAAGAAGCCTGTCGTAGATATATATATATATATATATATATATATATATA
>NC_068993.1:31522550-31523760 GCF_001194135.2 Octopus bimaculoides
ATATATAAACACATACACATATACACATGCATACATACACAGGGTGCGGTGAATAAACTATCGTCTAAATTACGCAAAAGTGAAAATAACACTGACATCTCATTTTGACAGATATGTTTACCAAAATTACGTAAAAATATCTCGAAATAACAAAGAGTAAATGTGTTCTATAAAATCACCATTGGCTTCAACCACGGCCTCCAGACGACTTTGGGATCAACTGCAACTCTTCTGAAAAACCTCCTTGCTCAAGTTGGTGAATGCTGCCATAATCCTTGCCTTCAGTTAATCTTTGGTGTTACAAGGAATTTTGTTGGTCTCTCGCTCAACTCTGTCCCACACAATAATGAATGGGGTTGCAGTCTGGGGTGGTGATGTCGCAGAAATTGTCTGACTCTTGTTTTGAGTCCTGTTACTGGAGATAGATTCTTTCAGTAGCCACCCTCTTGATCCATAGCAACACTACCTTCTCCAGGCATTTGATGTAGGCCTCCATGTTAAGTATGAAGCTGTGTGGGGAACAGCAACAGAGGCAAAACTTCGCCATCACTAGCGATCACTCCAAACATCATGATGTTGACTGGTTGTTTGATTTTTCTCGCTCTCGGAACATGTCCTTAGAATTCACCTGTCCTCAGATTGACAACCAAACACTCTGAAATTGGAGTTTGCTGCGCGATGCAGTAAAGTATGTCGTTTACGAATTTCTGACAGAGTGAATTGCGTCATAGTGCTGTTTTTTCTCGCAGACGCTACCCAACTGACTCTAATACAATTTGTAGTCGACAAAACCAAAATCATATGCATATGCACGAAATAAAAAGTATAAAAGGGCGACAATTTACCCATCGCATGAAGTATAAGTGTGTGTGTATATATGTGTATGTGTGTGTCTCTGTCTTTGTATCTGTGTTTGTCACCCCCACTATCGCTTTGCAACCTATACTGGTGTGTTTGTGTGCCCGTACTTTAGCAGTTTGGCAAAAGGGAATGATAGAATAATTACCAGGTGCTTACATAGATTTCTCCGACTAAACCTCTTTAAGGCGGTGCTCTAGCATAGCCGCAGTCAAATGAATGAAACAAGTAAAAGAATAAAAGAATATATATATGTGTGTGTGTGTGTGTGTGTGCGTGTGTGTGTGCGTGTGTGTGTATATACATATATAAGTGTATATGTATATATAAATATATATATATGTATATATAT
>NC_068993.1:31524934-31532053 GCF_001194135.2 Octopus bimaculoides
GCACATATACACTGAAGCGCAATCATAAGAGCTGTGATAACCTGTCCTTTGATGTCACTTCTTTCATCTGCGTATTCTGCCTTGATGTAGTTTCTTATGTTTCGTCTTAAATAATTGATTGGCCAAATGTTCTTAGAATTTTCTAAATAACGTTGTTGGTTCTTTTTTTTTGTGGATGTTTTTTTTGTTTGCTTTTTGTGGACAAGGTATAACAGAGATAAGTATTCTTTTGAGGTGCATACTATTGCAACATCTAGCCTTTAAATAGAGGAGAAGAGCGTGACTTTTCCAGAAAACAGTATCTCATGATACGAGGAGCAGAGCATTCATTTGCTAAGATTTGATGGCACTCTTTCAAATATGACTTAGATATAAATTATTTCTGTCGATTTAGTTTTCTCCGGGGAAGAGAAAAATAAAATTTTCAGTGTTATCTAATAATTTAAATGGCACACTGAAACAATATCCTCCAAGTACAATGAAATTGTTGTCTAATTCAGTCGCAATCACGCATTGTGACTAAAACCTAGCTGGAAGCAAAATCTACTCACTAAGAACAAGTGTCTTCCCACAAACAGAACGACTCGTTACACTTCTTGAAAATATTTGACATATATCCTTCAAATTCTGTTCTAGCTGTTGGCATTTTGGTGAGTGATACACTGTTATCCAATATAATATTTTCCAGTAAAATTTCCAATTCTTATAACGGATACTAACTCAAACAGTTAATAAAGTTTAGAAAATTTTGTAGGTCTGAATTGCATGTTTTCATCAACTCATCGAATTTTGAGGATACTAGTGAGATCCGTTCCTAAGTTCATCAGGACTCATGTGTATATGTGAGAGTATAGATGTATATGCCTGTCTGTGTGTATACAGCTCTTTTTCTCTGTGTGCACAGGCGCACACACACACACACACACACACACACACACACACATACATACACACACACACACACACAGATCCGCTGTTCGTAATGAAGAGAAGTACAAATATTTTAATTGCAATTATAAATATTCGGCTGAAATCTTATTTCTATTCATTTTCACTTTTGCTCGACCTAACTAGGACGACATTATCGAATTATAAAGAAGAAAATATCCTTTAATCTTGAATATGGTCAGAACCTCGCTGTTACATAGATTAACAGAGGTGACACTATTAGTACGCAAGGAGCCATAACCCACAATTGAATAAGCTTTTCTTAAAAAATGTTCAGTAAAACATTGTTTATCTCTATGTGGAGAAATGTACGTGATAGTGAACATTAACATTTAGCCTAAATTTCAGATGAATTTCGTTACTACTGTAGCTTCAAACAGTCTGCAAATTTAAATCACAAAAACAGGAATATGCTTGAAATCTCGAAGTTTGTATTTCTTTTGCAACAGAGAACACAAACTGGCTTCTTCCTCTACGTTAACCTATGTCCAAGCAAGATCAAGATCTTCAGTCTTTTAGTTGCTCATGTCTCATAGTATACACCGCAACCGTTATGTCTTTTAAAACGTACTCCATTTAAATGTAGGTGTATATTCTCCATTTTAAAATCCTAATATTTTAAAGGGATGTTGTATTGTAGTTTATAATGCATATATCCGAAGGGATGATTCAGCGAACGATGTTTTAAAACTTGTTTAACAGTTTTACTACATGGTCTATTGTATTTGCTTTTGTTCTTCTGATAGAGATTTCTATCTAAAGGACAACTTATCATTTTACTAAAATTGCATTCGGGTTGTATTATTTGGGTGAAGATTTGCAATCCCAGGTGATGATAAAGACATAGCCGACCTTAAAGAATTATCATTGTTAATTTTGTGGTGTTTGTGAAATGTTAACATGCGTTCAAATGAATGGCATAAATGACCTAGCAACATTTGTAAATGTATTTAAACTACAGCATAATTTTTCTATCTGAGCGCTTGGAAACATATGATGTGGACTGTTCTAGATATTTCACTTTATTTATAAGATCATTTCTGATAAATGCGCTGTGGTAGTATCTGAAAACGTTATCTTTCCGAAGACAGACTAGACATATATCTACTAATGTCATGTGAAATGCCTCGCATGATCTCCGATGGACAGATGGCGTTCTTATGTATAATGTTTCCTTACTGTGTTCACGGTAGGTGTAATGCCTGTTTGTGTTTAGTTTTCATTTGCACGTAAATAAATTATCCTCAGATTTGTTTTTATTACAATTTTTAAATAAGATTTTCTTAAAGTTGCATGTATGCATTTTTGTGACTGCCTCCATTTTGTGCTCTTTCAGGTTTTGCGATACAGCGATCTCGTCGTTTCTGTAAATTATTATAATACTATACCATAATCTACACGTATCATATAAAACAACTAAATCCGATATCTATGCTCCTATTTTCGTATTTTATTAGAAGAGAGTACGAAAGCGAATCGGAAAGGGTGAGAGTGAAAACATGTAAAAAAAGAAAGTGAGGAAGAGCAAGTAGAGATAGAAAGAAATGGGAAGGAACAGTTGAGGAAAATTAATTGATGGGTGTTTCCTGGCATTAAATACAAATACGATAAATTCAGTAAAATACAATAAAATACAATGAAACAAATATAATAAAATGGAGTGAAGTAAATAAAGATAACTGCTTTAATATTTGAAATTTCAGTAAAAGAAAAGTTATATTTCTAGATACTGTCTTTTCCTGTATATCTATCTATGTATAAATGTGTGTGTGTGTGTGTGTGTGTGTGTGTGTGTGTGTGTGTGTGTGTGTGTGTGTAACCAGACTTACACGTTCTACTTGGCACTTCATTCCTAAGAGAAGCTATCTACCTTTCCCGTAATTCTTACAATATCCACTTTCGAACAAAATCCTATTTCTCAATCAGATTTCTAAATCTCTTTTCCCTCTACCTTTATATCTATCAGTTATCTTTCAGGCACAATCTATCTTTATTGCTCCGTTTTACTATGCTTTCTATTATATCTCCAGGCATTTTATTTAAATACATAATCAACTATTATCTGTTTCTTTTTCACTTTAGAATCTCAATATTTACAACTCTTGTCCTGACCAAATATCTAACTCCTCTCTAAGCATGTAATTTAAATAAAGTATTCAAATGCTGTAAAAATATATATGCACATACGTTATTGTGTATTCATGTGTTTATATGCGTATATATATATATATATATAAAACTTACTTGGAAAAGGATGCGTTGCGTTCGATCATATAATAATATAAATAATATATAAATATATGCATATATCCATACATATATGTAATACATACATACATACATACATATATACATACATACACGCATGCATGCATACAATAACAAAGTATCATTTGATATCTTGTCGTGATATAATACATCCGTTTCCATGAACGCCAATCTTAACCTTAATTCACAGATCAGCCTAAAGGGTACGAAAATTCTTGACAATTGCCTGAAGCCAGCCGATTTTACCGTTGCTACACATGGTATAGATACTGATAGAGAGAATGGTGGTAGGAGGGATGGAGAGGATGCAGATAGTAGTTTGATGATGTTGGGTTGGTGAGAAATTGCTAATAGCTTTGAACATGAAAATGAGATTAGTGGTGCTGGTGGTGGTGGTGGTGGTGGTGGTGCTGAGATTGGCAGTACTGGTAGTGGTGGTGAGATTGGCAGTACTGATGGTGGCGGTGTTTTACGTTGCTGCAATGATATTAGATCGATGTAGTATTGTCGATGCTGTTTTGCTTTACTGTTTCCCAGGATTCGGATCAAAGATTTTTCAGACGTGACCATCCTGTTTTAAAAAGTGCACGTACGAACATTATCAAACGTGGTTCTTTAATGACAATATTCTATGAATTGAGCGAGCTTTGGCTGCTATGCACGAGGGCGGTCATATATTGCCCCGCCTTACTGGCGTGTCTCATCATTTTGCTCGTGCTGGTGGTGGTATTGATACTGTTGGAGATGTTGGTGGTGGTAGACATTTGACTGTGATAATAGTAGCGGTGTATTTATTTAACGGTGACGACGATGAGGGCGATGCTTGTCGAGCTAGAGAATATCTCTTTGTGTATTGTGTCCCAATGGTGTCATTATCATTCAATGGTTCGACGATTATTGCACAATTAAGATCATCAACTTTACACAAAGGGATCCCATAAGAATTCGGAACAGTGTCACCTTTCCAGTGCCATAAAAGACATTTTTCATCCACCAATATTAGTTCCACTTAATGGAACCAACTGCATTACCATCACCACCACTGCCACGACCACCAACACCACCACCACTGCCACAACTACCACAAACACCACGACCACGATCACAACCATGATCACGACCATCGCAGTACAGAAGACCAAAATATGACGAAGAAGACGAAAAATAAGGAGGAAAAGGAGATTGGAGTAGGAGGAAGAGGAATAGAAGGCGGAGAAGAGAAGAGGAGGGAGTGATACAGAAGAGAAGACAAAGATAGCAGGAACATTAATTCATTACGTTATGATTGAGTAGGACGAAGCAATTTTAGTTGAGATTATAGAAAATGGAGAAAATGAAAATACTGGAGAAAGATGCAGATGAACGAAACAAGAGAAGATGGAAAGAAAAACGACTACAAAAATGTGAATAAAAGGAATACTTCAGCGAGGAGCACATCCAGAATGTGGAACCTAATCATGGAGAAATGAAGTCATCAATTTATTAGACAGACATTCCCAGACACCAATTTTGAAAGTAATCAACTTGAGATATACATATACACATGCACGCATACATACTGTTTATGTATATATATATATATATATATATATATATATATATATATATATATATATATACAGAGAGAGAAAGATAGAGAGAGAGAGAGAGAGAGAGAGAGAGAGAGAGAAATTGATAGAGAGATAGAGAGATCGATAGATTGATAGATAGGCAGACAGACAGGCTGATAGGTACAAACATGCATACATATATATATATATACATCTATCTATCTCTTTCTATATATATAAGTATACATGTGTGTGTGTATTTATATATACATGTATGTATGTATGTATGTATGTATGTATGTATGTATGTATGCATGTATGTATGTATGCATGTATGTATGTATGTATATACACACTCAGAACTTTCCATTATCTATAAATTACCATATCTGTATCCTTTGTCCTGGAACCGAAATGCAACTAAATGATAATTTCACTAATATGTAACAGCAAAAGTTATAAATTGTCATAAATACTAATATAGTTCCTATGTCCTGGTTGTTTAACCATAGGTAAGTAGCCGTCGATTAGACCTATCATCAACTATATTTCAGATGCAATCCTTCCAGCCCACATTATCCAATGTGCCTTACTTTACAAAAGATAGTCGTATATGATTCAAGTGTAATTGGTTGCTCTTTGCTACTGATGGAACAACTTCTCAAAAGTACTGCATGTAGCTTCAATAACATATTGCTAGAGCAACAGGATGAAATACATATTTATATATAGTGTTGAGTCAAAAGTTTTGCAATAATTTGGTAACTGATTTGCTTCATTCAAGTTACAACAAAAGCAGTTTAGCATTGAAAGTAGAGGCCATCGTATTGCATCGTCTGAAGCCACCTTTCGGTCAGTTCTTTGATCCCACAACGATACCAATCCTTGTCCTTTGAAGCAAAGAAATCCTTCACTGAAGCTTCTACTTCTTGGTTGATGAAACCTCGCGAGAACAGGAAGTGTACCATGGATTAGAACAAGTAATAATCCATAGAGGGCTAGGTCTGGATAATATGATCGATGTGGCATTAGTTTGATTCTCTCAGGCTCCTGGAGTTTATTCCGGATCGTTCGAGTGCTATGAGGTTTCTGCAGAAGAGTTTACTTTCTGTTACCAATGCTGAATATTTTTAGCGCACAATGGCATACAATTGTGAAATGCTGATCCCGGCTAATATTTTCCAAGTGCTGCAGACCGGATTGGCTTCTATGGCCTGAAGCACGGCGTAGCTGATGTACGGTTTTAGGCCGACTTGATATTGCCTGATACTCAAGGTCCTCGCAACCTGAATGTAACTTCTTGAAAAATTTGGTTACTGTACTATGATCAACTGCGCCTTCATGTTTCACACAGCAAATGTGTTTTGGTTGCTTCCGCACCGTTATTGTCCAGTTGAAACTCGTAAAGCATGAGTTCCGGAATTAGACTACGTTGCATGTTTATCTGTGCGGCTTTAAAATCACCTACAGAGTGAAGCAATGTACAGTGTGTCAGCACACCAACTATCACGATACTACTAACGTAAGCAGGTATCTTCCACTGCCTCAACTGCTTTGGTCCTGTGACAAACTCGCCGTAAACTAGCACTTGTTTACAACTACATAAACTCTTCAAACAATTCACACGCACACGTCTCCAACATCCAAGGGGCTAAAAATGTGTCGACAGTAGGGGACATAGGAGTCATGACCTAAATACGGGCTGCCCTCCTTAGAGTGTAAGAAATTCAATCCCCAAAATGATAATAATAAAATAATAGTATTAACTAATAATAATAATAATAATAATAATAATAATAATAATAATAATAATCCCCTGATGAAGTACCAGGCAGTGGCTCTCATGGCTTCTGATCTTAAATGATTGGTATAAAATGTCTTGGTATAAAATATGGGATATAGCAAATATTCTGCTCAGTACCACAGATTTGCTTGTCAGTTGTTTGACCTTAACCAGTTGAGCATGTCCCTTGGTGGCTGACGATATGTGCATCTCTGATCACGAGCATTAGTGGAGAAGCATCATAGCCATGTGTTGAAAGGAATTCTTTGGGGTGTGGATAATTCACCTTTGGAAACATGGGTGTTTCGTCCAACATCCTTAAACAACCCTTATTCAGGGACCTTTTGAGCGGGATGGGCTACTCGACCTGCAGAAAATTCTAACTGGATCCAAACTGCAAGGTCATGCGCTGTTTATCTTCATATGAGATCACCATGTCACGCACATATGGCTGTGATGCATGTGCGTGGTGTACCCTTATCAAACGGGCAGTCATTTTCGTATATTTTACCCCAGTGTCACTCAGAGGGCATACACTGCTCAGTCACTCAATAATAATAATAATGATAA
>NC_068993.1:31533838-31534672 GCF_001194135.2 Octopus bimaculoides
GGTTTCTTAAACATTCACTTGAACAAAACTGTACAAATCCAAATATATGGTACCCTAGGCATAACACCTACATGAACTTCTAACTTGTTGTCTCTTGAGGTCTCTGGGTGAGACTTGGATCCAACTTGTACAAATGCAAAACAAAAGTCGAACATAAAATAATAATAACAATAGTCCTGGCACTAAAGGAATCTCGAGATGTCCTGTGCTGACACCAAACGAATCTCGGAATGCCCTGTGCTGAAACCAAACGAACTAATAAAACAATAGACCATCTCGTCTCGTGATGTCCTGTGCTGACACCAAACGAATAGAAAAATCGCTACCATAGGCTACGATATTATTTACATTAGAAAAAATGCAAATACTACAAAGTCACCACGCCTGCTTACTGGTATGAACATCATCTTGAGCCAGTCATTGAAGGTAAAATTGTCACACCCTCTGGGATTTTTCAGTCAACACCGACAGAACGTTCCAGGCTAATTGACCAGACATAATCATTAAAGACAGAGAAGAAAATACTTGTAGATTAATAGATGTAAGTATTCCTAATGATATAAATATATCTGTAAAGCCATTTGAAAAATAATGTAAATATAAGGGCCTGGAAATTGAAATACAAAATATGTGGCATCTTAAATCGAAACACTACGTCTTTAAAGGGACTTTCCTTGGATGAAATATTGCAGCCAAAATGCGTTTAACAACATACATACATTACGCATTTGACATCGACTACCCCCCCACACACACACACACTCAAGCACACACACACTCAAGCACACACACGCACACTGAAGCACACACACACACTGAAGCACACACACACAC
>NC_068993.1:31534682-31536961 GCF_001194135.2 Octopus bimaculoides
CACACGCACACTGAAGCACACACACACACTGAAGCACACACACACACTCAAGCACACACACACACACACACACGCACACACACACACACACACTCAAACACACACGTATACTTATGTGAGCATTTATGTATGTTTACATGTACATACCAACATGTTTATGTATACATATGAAATAAAATTGTTACTCAATACATTGTATAGAATCAATATTTATAAAGAGGCCGTTGATGATTCACAGCTGTATTACTTATTACTCACACAGAGAGAATCAGAGAGTTTGAATGACAGATAGACCTCTTGACATGACAGTATGGATGTTTCTGTCGTCCAAAACCTGTTATGACAATGAGATATTTTTGAATTCTAAGCAAATCCATTAAGCATTTTTTCATGACTGATATCAGATTGTTACGAGAGTTGAGTTGCATAGTATTAAGTTTCTAATCTCGTTATAACCGGAAACAAATTAATGTTCGTTTGTTCTACATTTATAGGAAATTGAGTGGAAATGGGTAGAAACGTGCCAGAAAAAATAAGTGTCACTACTGTCACATCGGACAACGTAATTTTAGAGTAAGTGAATGAAAAAAATGCAGATAAATACGGTGGCAGCATCTTTCATGATAGACTTCTCTTTCTGATAAATCAAAACTGACCTACATAGGATTAAACAAGAAGAACACGAAACAGATAAATTTTGTATGTGTCTACTATTAAATGTTTCCAGGAAACGATGGAACAACTATTCCTTACATCTACTTGTTTCTAATTCAGATACTACTCACTGTGTAGGGCGGCTGACATCATTGTGATGCTGCTGCTCGGAAACTGGGGACAATCTCTTTTGTTTAGGAAGTGCGAACAAGAAAAAGCATAAAGGAAAATTTCAAAATATGAAGAAACAAGGAATAAATGAATATTGACATCATGGGAAAATCTGAAACTAATGAAACAGAAGAAATTGATGGTAAGATTCTAAGAGAAAATTACATAGTGCTGTATGTCGATTAAGAAGAGAATTGGAAGAGCGGAAAAAAGGAAAAACAGAAAAATCACTAATTAGATGATGGGAGATTCAATTAATGATAATTGTAAATATACAAGGCGTATTTTTTCGATACCAAAATCGCATACTCATAAGCTTTGCACAAGAATATGGCATGAGGAGATAAAAGTATTCTAATAAATTTAAAATGAAAAATGAGATAAGAATTAATACGGGAAATTTTGATAGGAAAGTCAGCGGAGAAAGTAGCAATAATAAAACAAGTCGTTATTGATTATGGGGAATAAATGAAAGAGGCGAACAACTGATTCATTCTTACGAAAGAAAAGCTTGAAGGGGCACCAACATCTCGTTACTGCATCTACCATTAAAAATGCGTTCATGTGACATCAGGAAAACAACGCAAACTGAATAAGTCACGGTTCCAGTCGTATCCAACTTTCAAAAATGAACATACTCTGAAATAGATATAGGGTTCAGATGATAATACAATGGTAAATAAATTAGTAGTAAATACAATGTTAAATGAATTAAAGTTACATTGAAAATTGCAAGAAAAAATAAACGTGATCATGCGACAGTTGACAATATATAAACAGAACTTATAATGTGCAAAACCAAATGCACACACACATACACACACGCAAACACACACATACACACAAGCAAACACACACATATATACATTCTCTTCCAATAATTCGACACTTTAGCTGCACCACGTACCTGTTTCTGTGTGGTGTATGGATGTAAGTGTGATTGATTCGTGAGTGCAGAGAAATAATGGCGAGAGGTGAAGTGAGTACTTGGAATACAGATAAATCCTATAAACATAGAGAGGCGAAAGGATACATACATACATATATATTTAAATACAAAAGAAGCGACCGTTAATAGGCAACCTTACATGCTAGAAAGAGCAGTCAAAACGTCCAAAACCACATTTAAGAGAAATTTCGAAGGGAATGAAAAATAACTTTTACCTTGTTTTTTACAGCCATACCTAGTTTTCGAACTCTGATTAGCAAATAAAATAATTTGCTAGGCGAAGTTTTTATGAGTGGCTACTCCAAAAACACATATAATTTATACATACATACATACATACATACATACATACATACATGTGTGTGTGTGTGTGTGGAAAAAAGTCAAGGTAGAAAATGCTAAAATAATTTTAGAAAAAACATTTCAGTACCGGTTTCAGTCATTGAGACTTTTTCAACTGTAAGTATGGAAAACAATTAAATTTTGGAAAAATTAGAAGAAAAAA
>NC_068993.1:31537814-31540119 GCF_001194135.2 Octopus bimaculoides
TGCTCTAGGCACCAATTCTGTAGGTTTTTACTCCTCTTTAAATGCTTTGCAATATTTGTTTTTGAAAGTAGCGGTTTTCTGATTGCAACCCTCCTGTGAAATTCGGCTTTGTGCAGCTTCCGGAGAACAGTTTTTGTGGAAACTGGGTTCTTGAGGTGGTCATTAAGCTCTGCAGTAATTTTGGTAGCTGTACTTTTGTGATCCTTTCTAACAATTCGCGTAAGAATTAGACGGTCCCTATCTGAATGTGTTGGCTTGCGTCCAGAGTTTTGTGTCGACGAGGAAGTGTTTCCCTCTTTCTCAAAGGCTGTTATTACTTTCAAGATAGTAATTCTTCATATAACAAACATTTCGGCTGTTTTCCTTACGCTAGCACCTGCCATTGAGCACCAACAATTTGACTTCTTTGAAAGCCAATAGATCTGTCATTTTAATGAATTTTAATGACCTTTTTCTGATGATATCGGAAAAGAAACAACAATTTTAGCAAAACATATTAATCAACACTAATAATAAATAAAAGGAACATAAAGATAAACAAGATTTTTACGGTTTTATATATATTTCAAAATTACGATTCTATGATGCTAGGTGTTTCCATTATTTTGTCCAACCCCTCTATATACATATATGCGTGCATGTATACACTTACATAAAGATTACTCGTACATATATAGATACACACACACATATATGTAAGTATGCCATTGTTCAGTTTTATTTCAAGATTTCTTGCCAATAGGGAAAAAGTCGGTTTCTAACCTAGATCCAAGGTTCCTTCATTGGAATTTCAACATCAATAACAGGGTATTTTTGCATGTATGTATGTATGTATGTAGGCGCAGGAGTGGCTGTGTGGTAAGTAGCTTGCTTACCAACCACATGGTTCCGGGTTCAGCCCCACTGCGTGGCATCTTGGGCAAGTGTCTTCTACTATAGCCTCGGGCTGACCAAAGCCTTGTGAGTGGATTTGGTAGACGGAAACTGAAACAAGCCCGTCATATATATGTATATATATATGTATGTGTGTGTATATGTTTATGTGTCTGTGTTTGTCCCCCCAACATCGCTTGACAACCGATGCTGGTGTGTTTACGCCCCCCGTAACTTAGCGGTTCGGCAAAAGAGACCGATAGAATAAGTACTAGGCTTACAAAGAATAAGTCCTGGGGTCGATTTGCTCGACTAAAGGCGGTGCTTCAGCATGGCCGCAGTCAAATGACTGAAACAAGTAATAGAGAGTATGTATGTATGTATTTGTACATATATGGAGAAAGAGAGAGAGATCGAGAAGAGGAAAGAAAAGAAAAGACATATACTAGCTGATTTGTTTCTACAGAAGTATTTTTATCGGAGATATTCCTTCGAATTTAGATCTCAAAAATTTTCTCAAAATTATACATGAATATGTATGTACGCTTTATTGTATACATGAGAAAAGAAAACGGGTGTTTCTCTAACTATCCCTTAAAATGACTCAGAAACAAGGTACAGCCTATTTGTGTACTACGAATGCTATCAGATGAAGTTTATTTTTATATTTACCCGTTCTACGACGTTATTCTGTTGTTATTTGGATAGACTTCAATATCATAAATGTAAACAAGGCATCGCTTACATGGATATTTCGTCTTTAGGTAATTTTAACTAATTAACAAAAATTGCATACGTACATTGTTCCAGTATTTACTCTGAGAAGGTAAACCTAACGGCGTAAATGGAAATTTCAAATTTGGTTTTGGAACTTGTCGAAATTTTCGTAAACATGAAGGGTTGTCGAAAACTTCATGTTTTCGAGGAAGATGTTTTTCTTTGTAGCTATATTAATCATTCTATAATAAATTGTATTTCACTCAGAGTCGCTTCAATTTCAAATTATTCCGATCTATTTGCACTTTCCTTAGAGATATTTCAGGACGAATTAAAGCACCTGCTCAACACCAAGAGGTCATATTGATATATACAATATATTGTTTATACATACATACATACATACATACATACATACATATGTATACACGCGCGCGCGCGTGCACACACACACACACACACACACACATATATGGAATATGAAAGAAAGTGACAGAAAGTGGAGTTTACGAGATTCTTTAATAGTCATTACGATTGTTTCGACCCATCTTGCATCGGTCCCGTGCGGGTGAGATGCTGTAGAAACAGTTGTGGTGCATCATTAATGTAGATGTGTCTCGGCAGGTAATTTGTCAAAAGGTAACTTGTTTTTAAATCTCTGTTTAGCTTATTTTGATTAGAATATATTTTGGTAGTTTTAAATGGAATGCATTGA
>NC_068993.1:31541045-31543105 GCF_001194135.2 Octopus bimaculoides
TGACAAAGTTTTGTACTTGGGAGAGAGAATTCAAGAAAGAGTGATAAAAACTGAGGAAGCGGAAGGAAATTTGACAAAATTATATTGTCACATATATGTAAGAGGGAACAACGATTATGAAGGCTGAGGAATAAGGATAAAGTAAAGAATTTTATAAGGAACAGTTTGCTGGGATGCTTTAGCTGTGATGTGCCGTGTAAACTCCAGAAGGGAAATTTTCTACATAATTTCCAAAGGCTGTTTTGTTAATTCATATATTTAAAACCCTATTATGTAATGTTTCCTTCATTTTCTGAAGAGAATTGTTTGAACTATTTTTAGCTGGTCAAGCATCCATATGCATTGAAGTTGCCGCGGCAAGTAGTCACAATTGAATTGCTGAGAATTTCGTTGGCAATCAATGCGATTCTTATGTGCACCACCTTATTAAAACCTAAAAAAAGTAGACTACCTTTCTAAACATTGAGAGAGGTATTTATGTACCACACTTTACAGAAACTAGGGGCTAACGATGTTGCAGCATTTGACGGATTGGTTTGGCTTTACTTGTCTGCGGTGCGATCTCATTACGCCCTGTCTATATGATGGAGGAAATGGAACAACCGTTCTTTTATTCTGTATGATTAAGAAAGTATTATACTCAACATCTGTGACATGCACCTCTAAAATATGTATATATGTATGTATGTATGTATGTATGTATGTATGTATGTATGTATGTATGTATGTATGTAAAACGCCAAATATGTTACTTCTCTAAACATAGTTAAAGAATGCCAAACGCCAGCTAGGATCTTTTAGAAATATTTAATATTTAGAGTTGATAGTATTTATAACACATTTTTAAGTCAGTATTTTATTGGTGAGAAACGGTCAGATTTTAGATATCAGATAACTTAGAATTTCATCCAATAATTTGATCAATAACCGAAAATATAGTTGGAAGTGTGTTATTAAAATTATATCTCTTTCTTTCTGCTTGTCGTACAGAACCCTTTATTACAATTTGAATTATGTCCCTTTCTGTTGCCAACGCAGAGGAGTCAGAGCTCTTCAGAAATTATACCTTATACAAGCAGGCCTACAATTTATTTGAAACATTTTTGGGTTCATTCCAAAATTTTAGGCAAGTCAATACATCAAATGTCCTGATAATTGTCCTTCGTGGTGGCCAGCAATAGAGCTATACAGAATTGTGCAGAAATCCCTCTTGTATTAGCCGGTTATATTGAAATTGGTTATTCACGAAAGAATTTTGCTAAGATCTTTCAAGAGACTTTATTCAATGAAGATAGTGTGCATTGGCATTTATACATAGAAATTGAAATGTGAGGAAATTTCCTCTTCACAGCACTTTGAATTTTCGATTAACACTCAAAACATAATGTTGCCCCTCTTCGTAACTCTGCTGCTGCAACTACTACTGCTACTATTACAACTACTACTACTAATGATGATGATGATGCTGATGATGATATCAACAACAACAACAATTAAAGCTAAGAAGCTGAAAAGAAAATATGACATAAAAAAATAAGCAAAATCAATGAAGTAACTGAAAGAAACCAAGCAAATTATCGAAGCCAAAACAGCTCGGCTAAGGAGACTCAAAAATATATTGAACTTTTGAAAGACAACAATATGTTCCACAATAATCCTAAACGTTTCCATAAGAAGATTGCATTCGGAGCACTAACAACCAAGTTTGAGAAACATATCAAAGCAATTAGAATTGACATGAGGGCAGAGCAAGCCCAAAACATCTTCTGGGGTAGCAAGAATTTTGAGATTGGTACTTGGATGTGGAATGCCGCTCACGATAATTAACAACCAAGTAGCAAAGCTTATAATGCGTAGAAAGAGACCCTGTGAGACCTCTGACGGCAGGCTGCTGCTCGCTCTCACAGGATCTACCAGAACAAACAAGACTGAACGTTCTGAGAAGTAAAACAACAAGAATAACATCAACAACAACATAATAATAATAATAATAATAATAATAATAATAATAATAATAATAATAATAATAATAATAACAATGCATAAAAAGCTGGCAGAAA
>NC_068993.1:31545074-31549062 GCF_001194135.2 Octopus bimaculoides
CTGGAAATAGAGATAACTCGAATGTGGAATCTAAAAACAGAAACAATTCCTATCATAGTAGGTGCCTTAGGTATAATAAAAAAATATTCAGACAAATACATAACAAAAATAGCAGGACTTACAAATATATATAACATACAGAAAATTGCACTACTGGGTACTGCACACATTCTACGCAAAACACTTTCAATACAGTAAACATAAGAGCACCACAGCAAACCACAGCACATACCCAAGGCGCACAGAGCTGCACTCGGTAGTGAAGTGAAAGCACGTTATAAAAATAAAACTACTGAATAATAATAATAATAATAATAATAATAATGATATGATTGGTTCCTGAATATATATAAATGAGCAAATAGATAAAATATCAAAAATCACGTCTTCATGAATATCTACGTAGAAGTGTACAAGAAGGTCTTTGATTCAGACAAGCAACGCCCACACACGCACACACACACACACATGGAGACATTCACACACATACACATACATAAACTCTCACACATATACATAGAGAGACAGAAAGATAGATAGATAGATAGATAGATAGATAGATAGATAGATAGATAGATAGATCCAAATATGTATCTAGGAGTGTGCATGTGTGTGTTTGTGTGTGTATGTGTGTGTGTATGCGTGTGTGTGTGTGTCTAATATTGTGTAGTAATGAGTGTACGACAATTATTGTTCTGATTGAAAGCACTGGCACAGTTTGGAATATCTGATGTAATCCACAGTTCGGATATATTACCTTTGGATCCACTTCAGGAATTCCGGAGTGTTAGTTGAGATAATAATTGATTAAGTAAACAGGAGATGGAATTGGCATAACTCTTTACTTTGTATGACGATCATTTCGACTCAACCTGCATCTATCTTTGTATAGGTGGGATGCTTTACATCATACTATGTTACATCAATTTTGCAGTCTGAGTCACATCACATAGATACATACATAAAGTGTGTGTCGCTGAGCACAGCATCTCACCTATAGAAGACAGTTGCAGGACGGGTCGAAACGATCGTCGGACAAAATAAAGAGTTATACCAATGCCATCTTCTGTTTACATAATCGATTATCATATATATATATATATATATGTGTGTGCGTGTGTATGTGTGTGTGTATGTGTGTGTGTGTGTGTGTGTGTGTGTGTGTGTGTGTGTGTTTATGTACATTTATACATAGAAACATACATATATATATATATATCTTTGGGGTTATGGGAGAGACAGAGAGACAAGGAGAGTGTGTGTGTGTGTTAGTGTATCTGGGTGCGTACATATATGTGTATGAATGTATGTATGTATGTATGTATGTATACAGGAATTAAAGAGTCTTTAATCATCGTCTACTTTACTTTTCCCCTATCGAAAGGATTGGAAAAGAGAAGCGTAACAGTATATAAGAAACTTCATTCTCACACAAAACAAAATATGATTAATCGACGGCGCATCATCATTTGATAATTTTCCAAAATATCTGTCAGCTATTTTCCTTCACGTTTCTTTGCTCTTTATTCATGATGTCTTTTCTTCTAATAAATCACTGAATGCGTTAAAATATTGCTTTACCACTTTTCAGAATATGGCAAAATGTCATGTTGGGCACAAAACATCTTTGATATTAGTTCTTTAGAAATTGCTACAGAAATAGCAATGGAATTATCTTCAAAAATACACCAGTCTTAATATTTTGTTTTTGTTCAAAACTGCAAAATGCTCCCATAAAAAATTATATCTCACTATATATAGATTATTCATCGGAAACGTCAAGATCAAAGAAAATATTCAAGATGAAATTCCATATAAAATATATACACACTGCTTTTTATATTAGTACTTCGTTTGTAAAGACAAACTTTCCTTAATCCACACGCAAAGACATACAGTATATATAATGCATATAATATCAATGTGTGTGTGTGTGTGTGTGTGCGTGTGCGTGCGTGTGTGCGTGCGTGTGTGTGTGTGTGTGTGTGTGTGTGTGTGTGTGTGTGTGTGTGTGTGTGTGTGTGTGTGTGTGTGTGTGTGTGTGTGTGTGTGTACATATATCTTCTCTCTTTTAGCGTTTACTTGTTTCAGTCATGAGACTGCGGTCATGCAAATGCACCGCCTTGAGGAATTTTCAGTCGAATGTATCGACACCAGTACTTTTTTATATATATATATAAGTCTCGTACTTATTCTATCGGTATATTTTTGCAGAACCCCAAAGTTACAGGAACGTAGACACACCAGCACCGGCTGTCAAGCGGTTGGGGGAACAAACACAGACACAGAGACACACAAACACACACACATACACACACAGAGAAGCACCCTGGCACACACACCCACGCACACACGTGTATATATATATATATATTCATATATATAGATAAATTAGATATGTTTCAACCAAAGATTGGTTCAAGCCTTATCTAATTTAATAGAACTACATGATAGGATTAGATATATTATGGTCCATTCAAGTAGTGAGTCCTTGTTGAGTGAATTGTATTAAGGTTAGGTATCTTATCTGGTATTCCTTCAAGAAATTTGTCCAGATTCCTTTTAAAGGGATCCTATTCTTCTTTGATTTATTTCAGGACAATGTTAAATAGGGAAGGGCCTATTGAAGAAAAGAAATTGTGTTGCAGTATTTATGTGTTGGGTAGGGACGTATGGCCCGTGATCCTAGCATTGGATGAATTTTGAAGCTCCTGTTGAGGTTGTTTGGGCAATATATTTGGTATAATCTCCACGTCGTGCAAATATTAGAAGGCACTTGCACAAGGTGCCAGGCAGCGGTATTGAACCCAGGACCATGTGGTTGGGAAGCAAGCTTCTCACCACACAGCCATTCTTGCACCAATACAGAGTGGTGATAAAGTTACGCACCATCCTGCAATATGTGAAATTGCTGACATTCTCATTTTTATCTCTTTTCACATCTACCGATATTACTCACAAACCAATCGTCATTGGATAGAGGCAGATAATTAGCAAGGCAGGGGCAAGGTAATGGTGTGGATAGTCAAGTAATTGGACCATTTTATTTTGAGGGCTCTGTGGCAAGTGATTCCTATCTAGACATGCTTGGTAACAAGATGATGCTTCATGTGGATTCACTTGGAAGGGGAAATCCTGTCTGGTTTCGGCAAGATGAGGCTCCACCCCGTTATACATTACGAGTTCGGAATTTTCTGAATGAACATTTTCCAGGGAGATAGCTAAGGTTTTCCGGGCCAGTTAAATGGACACCATGGTCATCAGATTTAACACCCATGGACTTTTTCTCCTAGGGCTACATTAAATCCCGTGTGTATTCTGAAAAGATTCGTGACCAAGGACATCCTTTTCAAAGAATTGTTGAAGCATGTGAACAATTCAACAGCAATGAAGAGCTATTTGAGAAGGTTCATCGCAATTTCAAATTTAGTATGAACACTTGTTTAGAGCTACATGACCAACACTTTGAACATTTGAAATGGATTACCTACTTCATTGCTGATAAACCATACTCGATATCTCCCATTGTGCGTGGCTTTATGGCCACCTTGTATGTGTGTGTGTGTGTGTGTGTGTGTGTGTGTGTGTGTGTGTGTGTGTGTGTGTGTGTGTGTGTGTGTGTAAGATGGAGATAAGATAAAGGAGAAGTAGTTTGAAGAACTAAGTGAAAAAGAGAATTGTGAGTTAAGTCAATGAAGGAGAGTATAAGTGTGTCGCTTTGAAGCTGCCCAGTTCTGTTCTTGTAGATATTATCATTTGTCAATATATTTGCGACTAATATATTTTTGTATGTAAATTGTTGCATATGTGTATAGATTTATATGCACTACAATGAGTGTATAAATGTATAAAAACAAAATTCTATAGATATAAGCAAACATTTATATACATACGAGTATTAGCACTTAGATATGTACTTGAATATACACCAATACCCGTATGTATAAGACCTATATATATATATATATATATATATATATATATATAT
>NC_068993.1:31549514-31553010 GCF_001194135.2 Octopus bimaculoides
GGGTGAGTGTGTTTGAGTGTGTGCGCGACCGTGCGTTCGAGTGTCTGTGCATATTTCATTTATATATGCTTCTATGTGGGTAGAAGTATATATGCTATATATATTTATGTACAAAAGAGTACGTACTTTTATGTATACAAATCAGCCAAACAGTTCACTTGAACTAGTGTATGTGTACCATTCAGATGATGATATTCACTGCAATATTGATGTCACAAATACTCCTTTACTGTTTTTCTGTGCTTCTTTTAATCATTTCGACTGCACCTGTACTGCGACATAGTCTTAGGTGTGTGAATAACATTTTTAGAACTTTTAAGGCAAAATCATATAACTGCCTATTGTTATATACATATATTGAATATATGCTAAGCATGTTTATATACAGATTTGTAATCTGGACATGTGACCATCAGCTGCAAATAGATTGTTGCTGGATGATAAACTACATTATCTTTCAAAAAGAAATGGTGCCTATAAGAAACGTGTATTGTAATTAATTACATATCTTCCAAATATATTTTCCCCATAACTTTGCTATACGAACGAAACTGGAACAGAGAAACTCATGTAAAGGAACAATCGAATTCCTATGAGAAGAGACATGCACACACATACATAAAAAACACACACACAAACACAGGAATATGCAGAATACATACATACATATATACATACACACACATACATACATACATAAATATGCACGCACACACAGACATACATACAAACACATTCACACATACATGCATGCATACATACACACACACACTGAGACACACACATGCGCAAAAACAAACAAAAGCAAAAACAGAACGCAGCGTAAATAACGGACAGAGTCAAGACTATTGAAAAGGTTGCAAGACGCAACGAAAAGTTTAGGAAAATAAAAATAAGAAATAAGTGGAAATTTTAACGGTGAGCGTGTTAAATTTTAAGGCACGATAAGAAAGTGACTCTCCCCAGACGCAACAGTATATATATATATATATATATATATATATATATATATATATATATATATATGTTTACATGTATATATACATATATATATATATATATATATATAAATAAGGATAAGATCGATATTTAAAATATTGATCTTATCAAGTGGCCAGCATGGGAATAAAAACCATCAAAGGTAATAATTATTTAAAATTATAATACAGGGTATCTAAGAGATACCGCCACGCTGAAAAATAGCAGTCAAATCTTGACTCTAAAAACCACATGTATGAAACAAATTGTATAGCAACATGATATATGTATATGTATGAAACAAATTGTATAGCAACATGAAAAATAAAAATTATAATCCATTTTAACATCTAATCTACATAAATATGAATGAATTTGTTGAACTGTTTAACAAGTTAAATCATATACTGATTATTTCTATACAAGTTTTCATACCTATACAAATTTATATACGTAAATTAAAAAATAAAGTATGAAGAAACGACGTAAGAAATCTTTGGAAATTACTCCAATTAAAGGGCGAACTCACATTCATCCGTGAATATCTATATATATGACCATGAGTGCACCTAAGAGGCTCTCCCCCGGAGTACAAGTCTGGGCGAAAAGTCACTCATCGGCGAACGCACAGCCCATGGTTGATTTTATTGAAGACCAGCAGTCACCCATGCATACCAGTCTCCCCTCTCCACGCCACCGATGTTGTCCAGGGGAAAGGCAAAGGCCGACACAGCTTGGTACCACACGTTTCTACAGCTGAGTGAAATTGAGCAACGTGAAATAAAATGTTTTGCTCAAGAACACAACATGTAGCCCTGTCCGGGAATCGAAGTCACAACATTACGATCGTAAGGTCGACGCTCTAACTACTGAGCCATGCGCCTTCAATTATATACATATAAGTAGTAGTAGTAGTAGTAGTAGTAGTAGTAGTAGTAGTAGTAGTAGTAGTAGTAGTAGCTGAAGTTTATGTTGGTGAAAATAGAGAGGCTGAGTATGTCTATCTGTAAGGTTAATTGTATAAATGCATTTTAGATTTTATGTTCTGGACTTATCAACTAAATTCCATGTCTTACACAACCAAGGACGCAGTTGTAAAATGTTCGTTTCAAATCTTTTCTTAAGCAGTCTTAATAATTTAATATTTTGCCTTGCGTTTCGATGAATAAACATTTTATGGAATACATATGGCTTTCTCTTAAACATATGTATATGCATGTGTGTATCTACATTGATACATATATTCCTACCCCTACATGAAATAAGATACAACGCATATTACACTGACAGGTTTTAGCAGATGCAGTTTTTAAAAGAAATAATAATAATCAAATAAATAAATCAAATAAAAAGTTCTAAAATCTATCTTTTATTTTCAATTTTTTTCATCGAAATATGTTCCATGAAGAAATATGTTGGGTTTTTTTTCCCTTGAGTCTTCTCAGCCTTCATTCGAAAGTGACACCATCACGTTGTAATCCTTTAGGTGTATTTTTCGGTGGGGATGGAGCATAACATACTACCTCTTTCATTATAATTTCTTCCTATATTGATTTTATTTGGGCCTTTTTTCCTTGTTTATCTTCGTGAGTGCATATGTGTGCATATGTTTGTGCGTGTCTGTTCATGATTGTGAGGGAGAGACTGATAAATAATTTTGTGTGCATAACTTTACCCATAATCTCATTGGTTGTAAAAAAAAGTCTCTTCATAAATATATTTTTCACAAGTGTTTTAGTCACGTATGCATGTGTTGAAAAAGGGCTGCCGCACCACTTTATTTTCAATACTGATTAAGTTATAGTTCATAAGCACGCAAGCACACCCTCCACACACACTCTCACACAAGCATCTATACATGCATATCTCTATGCGCAGATCTATGCATACGAGGGGGTGCTAAAAAGTTTTGGCTTTTTGGGTATCGCGAAAAGCCTGGCTGGAAACCCAACCTTACGAGTTCTTTTAAAGGGCTTTGAAAAAGTGAAGCATCTGTGGAATAAGTGAATGTGAATCTGAGAAGAGAAATATGTTGAGTAAAATCATAATTAATTGATCCTATTGTATTTACTTTTATCCAAGAAGCCATTCAGTTCCACCTCGTACATATCCTTGCTCGGGATTAAGATGGCATTGTTTTTTGTTTCACTTGTTAAAGTCATGTAACTTCAGCCATACTGGAGCACCGCTTTGGTCGAAAATATGAGCCACAGGTTTTATTCTTTGTAGGCCTAGCAGTTATTCTATCAGTGCCTTTTACCAGACCGCTATGTTATGGGAACGTAAACACTGCAACGTCGGTTGTTAAGCAATGGTGGTGGTACAAACACACACACACACACACACACACACACACACACAGAGAAATATACGCACATATATATATGTATGTATATATATATATATAGAGATAGATAGATAGATAGATAGATAGATATATGTATACACACGCACACACATATATACATATATATACGCATATATATACACGTATATATATACATATATATATATACAT
>NC_068993.1:31553795-31554525 GCF_001194135.2 Octopus bimaculoides
TGTATGTATGTATGTATGTATATATGTAAAAATTAACACTTTTTTTCCGAGTTGAGATTCGAAACGGAATCTAAGGATTTTTGATCGTTTCATCCACCACTGACCAAATAGGCATGAAATGAATTTCTTTGTCTTGTCAAAAGATGATGGATTGTCTCCCTTCGAACTTCGACCTCAGCCGTGTTATTTAAGGTTCAAATGGACAAGAACAGGATGCGACCTCCATAGGTAGGAATTTCTTCTGTGGTATGTCTGTCCTTCTAAATCTCACGACCATTATAAATACAGCAATCCGTCAAGGGACAGACATTCAGAGACAGTCGGAGAGAGAGAGAGAGATAGCCACGAGATAGCTAGCCATTAACTTCACCAGTTAAACAGGTGAGACAGATTCAGATATTCAACGTGAACAACAATGACCAACTCACACACAGACACAAAACATGTCCGGTTCTACCTCATCATATCGACACATTGTTTCTCCTGTTTATTTCTTCTTGACCAGCTCGACGTAAAGTTGGTAATGTCTTGTAGTGACATTTTTGGTGTATGCAACAGGTAAATGCAAGTATCGTTTAAATAACTTATTTAAATTACAATCCGATGTTTTCCTTTGATTTCGCCCTCATATCTATTTTATCTGCTACCTCAACATCTTTTGCTACACTTTTTTCACTACATATATATATATACACACACATATATATATACATATATATATATATATATA
>NC_068993.1:31558023-31558751 GCF_001194135.2 Octopus bimaculoides
TATATATATATATATATATATATTTATGTACGTATATACATATGCATATATATGTGTTTATATATCTATATCTATATCTATCTATCTATATATATAAAATTTAAAAAAGCAACAGATTTTAAAGGTTATTGCAGTACGCACGTTTCATGCTACTCCATTAATTTAAGTAATGCGAACATTATAATAAATGCAAAATGCAGAGCAATCTTCAGCTGCACAAGGATGTAGAAAATTTACTGAAAATTCCATTTCAGCAGAATGGACATATTACTGATGTGACAACATTTAAAACCTAAGTAGGGAAGAATACATAAAAAAAAAACATCTTGACATAGCCAAGGCTAGCAGGCTAATAATTTATTCTAGGTAGAATTCTAACTGTCTCTGATTTTATTTGTTTCTTATCTAGTGATTTAAAGTTTAAGGGGGCAATCAACATTTCACTTATAAGGAAAGGGAAGGTGTAAGTATTATACATTGATATGGTTATAAAGATTCCTCTGGTCATAGTGTCAACACAATTTTGGGTTGGGTTTTTTTACTACTATCATAAAGCAGGGGAAACATTAAGCATCCCGGTCAGCATTATTCAGCCTACAGAAAAAGCCCTTGTTTTGGAATTGTTTGGATAAGACCATACTATATTCTGGTGCTTAAACGTAAGTACCGCATTCAATTTTGAATCTAAAATGTTTATCCATCTATATATCTATCTAACTATATATATA
>NC_068993.1:31559256-31561057 GCF_001194135.2 Octopus bimaculoides
AGATAGATAGAGAGAAAGAAAGAGAGAGAGAGAGAGATAGGTATATCATGAAACTATTTGTAATTGAAACCATATGATAGTGAAAGTATTAATAGAGATGTTATTGTTTCACTTTTGAAACCTTTTACGGAAACAGTGTAAGAGAAATGAGATTGCTCGAGACTTGTATTAGGTAAGAAATTGAAAAGTTGTTTGACCCATGACGCTGCATGGATCCTGAGTAAGCCTGGTGTAAAATTCGAATAAAATCCGTTGGGTAGTTCTCGAGTTTTAGTGATGTACACAGACAGACAGACACACATTCTCAATTATATATATGTCACCCTATCTGTATTGCTGTCTGGCTGCGACATTGTCTTCAGTGGTATTTCATTTTCCTGACCTTGAAATTCACTCTAAAATTCTGTTTCCAATCCTTCAAAATCGTATTCTACCACATCTTACGGTAATTTGTTTCAAGAACTGGCGTGAATGTCAGATATCAATGTCTTCTATGAAGCTACTAAATTTTATTTTGGAAGCCTAAGGCTTTTATTCTTGGTGCTACTCAGAACACTTAGTCCCCGTGTAAGTTACCTATGGTTGTCTTCTACAATGGTTCCTAGAATTTCATCTTAATGACTTCATTGTTATAATTTTTTACATCCACCAATTACAACTTGAACTAATATCAGGATTACGTAAGTAACTTTAGTTGGCAAGGCTAATCATCTTTTTACCACTATTTCAGAAATGTTGGTGACAAGCTGTTAAAAATTTATAGCGTTTTCTCCTCATAGATAGAAACTTCGAGAATATAATACAGGCATTTCAGCGCTGAAAGAATGAAAGGCAAAAAAAAACGCCGATTATACATGTTGAACCATGATTTCTTGAAATGGTCATAATGCACTATCAAAATCGATAAGGAGTACTCACACATAAATGTTACTTCCAGCTAAATAGTTATCTGACGTGTTCGACGTGAATGATGTTATTAAGAATAAATATATTTGGGTGCGTGCTTGGTCATGTACGCATATGTGCACTTTTTTGCACACACACGCGCACACACATACGCATATATCTATATATATATATATGATTGTCACTCCATTTTGCATATCGTTATAGAAAGTGAATTAGGTTACGTCTGGCCTCGTTTAGGTACATGTTATTGACAAGTCACAAAGGTATCGAAACATTACTGTCTACCACTGCTGCAACCGGACCTAGTGTGAGTTATTTCGCTTCTCTATGACTCCTAGGTTTTTTGTTTTTACACCAGGCGTATTATTTCTCATGCTTATAAATCGCAGCCTACCTATGAACTTGCAAAACACATACCTTGTGTATGTACGATCGATATCGGAACCAATTTTGTGCATGGATGATGGTACGCTGGCATACCGCTGTTCCTCTAAATGGAAACCTTATTTGCCATTGTGGTTTTGTTGCACAACTTACCATCCACTGATGAAAACACATAGGAAAGGATTCGCAATTACTCATATAAACTGTGTACTCAAAATTTGTGTCCTCAACTTCCATTTGCCAAAAGATTTGCAAGGCACCAGCAGGCCTCAACAGACACACACTTGACCATAAAACATGATTAACGCTTTATTTTACTGAGCACCAATATGTCGCTCACAACAGGAGAATACATCATATATATATATATATATATATATATATATATAGTATCTACGGATAACAACAGGTAATCGAAACTGTGCCAGTGCTTTACTCATTATCTATTTATACATTTTGTATTATTTCTCCATTATATATATATATATAGGTGAAAGAGTTGGTATGT
>NC_068993.1:31561257-31563521 GCF_001194135.2 Octopus bimaculoides
GGGAGGTAATCAGGGATTTTTTCCGGTATAAGGGAGATAATGAAAAATGTTGGGAATGACTAGGTCTTATCAATTTTATATGATCGGTTTAGAAGTAATAGAATCTTATAATTGGTTAGTTTTTGCTTTATATTTTTTTCAATGAGATGAGTTTCCTTATTTAACAATGTTAGAAATGGTTACGCTGTGGCTTATATTTTTCAGTGAAGAAGGTTTCCTTATTTAATGTAACTTGTGTTGGTGTTCCAGTGGCACATTGATAGAATGGAAAGATTACAAATTGTGGTAGCAGTTGCTTTGCGCATTTCTCAATACGTTCACTAAAGGGTATCAATCTGTATTCTGGGGATGCAATCTGCTGTCGGTGCAGAGTGCAGCTGTGTCTGAGCGATAATCTCGTGGACCCTGTGTAGTTTTGGTGGCAGCCCGAGCATCTTATGAAATAAATCAGGTTTTCTGAAGAACAAGTCAAATTTAATTTTGAATTTTTGTTTCTCTTTGAATAGGAATTCTGATCCTTCTAGAAGGTTTGGGTATGTTGTGCAATTTGTATCTGGGTTTGTATGTGGATATGTACGGCAGTATTTTGGGGGAACGTGTATTGCTGTGTTGAACTTTTCTTAAGGTTTCTATGTCGATTTGTGCTGCACGTCTGATTCCATCCTCTTTGAGTTGAACTGGGTAGGGTCTGTCAATTGGTGTGCTTTTGAGTTCAAATCACCTATTTTATTCTCCTCGGCTCATTTCTGATGCATTTTGTTTTACCGGATCTACAACAAAATCTATCCAGATTCTTCCATTTCATCTATTTCTTTCCTTCCACTGATCTACCTTAATACTTGGCATCTCCATTTCACTTCTATATATGTATATGCAAGATGTTATGGCTATTTCCATTCCACACATGCCCATCACTTACAAGATTTCTGTCTCAAAGCTAGCAATAAATTACTAATGACCATTTTTATACATATTTCAGAATATTTTAAAGAATTCAATCAGTTACCATTTGTACGTGTTTTAACACTGAAAAGGATAGTTATTGTCATAGTTAACTACAGTAAATTTTGGTTTGAGTTTATAGTTAATAAATTATGTAGCATCTGCACAAATATCACTTAAAGAAATTCTGATAATTGAGCATTCATGGCGCCAAGTTTGTTTACACATAACTACCAATATTTTATCATCTTCCAACATATGCTACCAGGATTTTGTTTTAAGCAGCAGCTCCTCCTTGATATAATCCGCATCAACAAAATTTATGTTGATAAAAAGGAAAACAACGACAATGTCTCAATAGATAAAAAATATAATTGTATCTCATTGAATCTAATGAGCTAAAATATTTGTTTTTCATTCAAACATTGTGCAGCTGCAGATTAACCACTTAATAGAAAGAAAATGGCTTGAAATCCCAGCAGGATTCGTTTTAAAATATCCAGGCAAGACATTAGTAACGATAATGTTATTTAAAACGAAACACTTTTAACTAAAACATAATTCCATCTAAATGCATGAAACCTGAAAACACCTTCAAAAACAATACATTATGACAAAAGCAAAACATATACATATATATGCATCAAAATAATCAAACAGTAAATTCTATTTACTAAGAATAATTCGCAGTCACAGTTCACTGAGGCAATCGACAATACGCAACAAAATACAAACAAGATAGGAACGTAGCAGGTGTAGAAGTGGCTATATATCGCCATTGTGTTTTACAACTTACTGATATCTGACTATTAGATTTCCACCTATCGGCAAATAGGAGAGTGAGATATATCTAGATAGCATTAATAAGTAATCAGAATGATAATACAACACCATCATAAAAGGTCCGCCCCCAGTCTCAATATACAATACAGACATGCTATATGATATACATTCATTGAAAATGGTCGTTATTTTCATATATGTTGATAGTTCGTCGCACATTTTCAAAGTCTGTTTCTTTTAAATTAAATCTGAAAACATAGAAAGCGCCAAACAGTAGCCATTTCTTTCTTGCAATGACTAGATTTACCACTAAACACAAAAAGCTGGCAACGAAGGTTTCAGTTCTTAAGGTGTTTAACATACTCGCATAGTTTCTCAAAACCTTTACGAACGTAACCTAAAACGTAGTATAGATTAGGCTCAATGTAACCAACACAGACACATTTCTGGATTATTTTGTTAGCCTTATGCGGAAAAATAAAGAAACACAAGACAACACACGCACACACAAATATATTATTATACATTTATATATATAT
>NC_068993.1:31563738-31564226 GCF_001194135.2 Octopus bimaculoides
TATATATTTATATATATATACACATATAAAGCACTAAAATGAAAGCAATTATTTTATTTAGTTAATTCCAAACTCGAGTCTCTCTATTAATGAGCAAATAAATGAATTTTTCATCCATAGTTCGTCAGTGGGATCAATAAACAATATGTACCGTAAAAACACGTGCGAGCTACACGATTATAACATGGTTTGAAATCATTTGCGCAGGCGCATTCACATAGCCAGCAGCAAATAATTTTTAAAAATTGCGTAATTTACTGTGTAAATCATAAGGGTACAAAATTAGAATAATTTATTACCTGTTGCTCGCACACATAATAAAAGTCATAAGACAACATATTTTTAATATGTAAGAGTGCATATAGATATATACACAAAGAGAAGACCTACGAGTAAGTGGACCAACGAAAGAAAACAGCACTAAAGACATTTATGCACACACATACACACGTATATATATATATATATATATATATATATATATATAT
>NC_068993.1:31564307-31565529 GCF_001194135.2 Octopus bimaculoides
TGTGTGTGTGTGTGTGTGTGTGTGTGTGTGTGTGTGTGTGTTTGTGTGTGTGTGTGTGTGTGTGTGTGTGCGTGCGTGTGTACAGGGTATTTGTGCTCTAATTGACAGTCTGCATAAAAGGAAAATGAACATCATATCCGATCCCATAGATTACCGCTGAGAGATTAAATTTTACGCCCTGTAGCTGCTCTCAGCTTTTGCCTCCTCTCCAAGACGGCACCGGAATTTGGCGCATGCGTTCCTCACAGTATTGTAAAATCATTGAACACTACCCTGATCTTGCTCAACAGTCGGCCGTGCTGTTTCTCACTGCATTCCACGCATAGTAATCCATGAGATTACAATCAGGTTAATTAGAACCACAAAAATTGCGGCTGGCGATGTTGTAAATATTCTCCAAGAGCCACTTCTGACTCTTTTCGGGGGTATGGCCAGGAACCATATCCTGCTATCATATATATGGCCTTCCATCAGCAGGCTCTCCAAACCATGCTTTGGCAGTCTGAACTTGGTTTTTTACTTGTACGAGTGGTGGCGAGAGTTTTCGTTCCGGCCCAGCTCCAATACCCATCTTTCTTGCTTTCTTGCTAAAGCTCGGATTCCCTTGCTCGGATCTTCCACCATCTTCTCCTGCAGTTGTTGGATGTATTCTAGCGTGCTAATACAGTCAGAACGCCTTGAGAATAGATGGACATATCACGTGATCTGTGTGTTACAATTGAATAGAAAATTGTATGACACATTTGCCATCTACATTTAGCAACCAATGACATCTAATCCTATAGTGATATTGTCATATACAGTCGTGCTACTCCTCTTTAATCGTTTGAATATTCGGCAACGTGACTGGTGTCACGCTTAAACTTGAAAACTATCTGAAGCAAGTTGCGCCATCTTTAAATAATGAAAGTGACGTCATCAGCACCAGTGCAAAAGGTCGATCGTACATGTCTTCAGGAGAAAGTAACAGATGGAAAAGAAAAACAAAACTGATAGACGAAACAAGAATTGTCCTCTCTAATAAACAAATATATTTTTTCTCTGATTCCGACATTTCGGATTAAATTAGTTTCAGAAAACACCAGTTAATCACAAATTTTGATAGTTTAGGGGATTCGCACACGAAAGTAATAAACACATGTATATGTGCATGTGTGTGTTTGTATGCGTACAAAAGTGTGTGTATGTAACAAATGTATTACTGCATTACACTTTATATATA
>NC_068993.1:31565692-31573574 GCF_001194135.2 Octopus bimaculoides
TATATATATATATATATACATATATACATATATATATATATATACATATATACATACATATATGTACATATATACAGACATTGTATTCTGTGTATATGGACACATACACAGATGTATGTATGTATTTGTATTTTCGTGTGTAAATGTCTGAAAACTTGCAATAAATGTGATTAACTCGACTTTTCTAGAAGTAATTTAAGACAGACTGTCGTAATCTGAGAAAAAATATATACGTCTATTATTGCTTCGCCAATCTGCTTCGTTTTTCTTTTCACTCTGTGCTTGTGTATGTATATATGTGTGTATATGTTTGTTTTGTGTTCGTGTGTTTGAGTGTGTGTGCTTATTGCGGGCATTGCACAATTCAGTATACACAGATAGACATGCGCATATACACACTTGAATGCAAGTATGTACATTATATGTAGATTTACATGAAGATTCCTTGATTGTTTGCATATGAGAGGTAACATGTAAAGTGTGAAGCCGTAAAAGAGGGAGAGGGAGAGGGAGAGAGATACTGAGAAAGAGAGACAGGGAAAGAGAGGCAGAGAAAGAGAGAACAGAGAAAGAGAGACAAAGAGACAAAGAACGTCAGTTGTATGGAACTAATTACTTTGAGAAATAGGATGGAGGCTTTGGTTAAATGTTGAACATTGCATATGATCTTACAGCTGAGATTTTATTTTAAAATATATGAAGTGTAAAATGCAAGGGAAAATAATTCGTATGTGTTTCTTGGATACCAGGAAGTATATTACCCCAAATTTACTTTATTTCCGCAAGTTAATGATTTGAGTAACAATCGGCTGCTATTTTAAAGATATCAGTCGATCACATTGGAGTTGTTTTGTCGACACATATACAGCTCAAGTATGTGAAAAGTGCGGAAGGCAGAAACGATATGGTCAGTTCTAGTGAACTACGCCCAGTTCTCCAAGATAGTTCGGGTCTGTGTTAGAAATTAACATAAGTTGTTGTCATTGTTACTGGCGTTGCTGTTGATATTGCTGTTGGTAGTGGCGGTAGTGGTGTATGTCGTGGCATTTTTGTTGTCGTTATTTTGCTGACACCAATGTTGAAATTATTTTGCTGACACCAATGATGCTGATGGTGTTGATTATGTATTTCAACAAAGGAGAAAAGAAATTCCAACTGTGACAACCACAGAAAAAATATCCAAAGTATTCTTATTTTTGATCAATATTTTCAGTCTCTGGTGTGTGTATGTGTGTGTGTGTGTACATAAAAACATTACACCTTAAATTCCCAAGTACTGACACAAAGATGCGAACTCATTCCATTTTGCCGACATATATAAAATACTACAAACTCATAACAACTCTGTCGCGTTACTGGCATAGAGTGCACGCCACTAAGCACACGGTTAGCCACGTACGAAGTGGCGTGCCCAGCCATAATAAATGCTACAACCTTGCCAATACACAAAGAAAAACACTTACTGATGTTTCTTATATCTGACAAAAAGAACAAACTTAACCAGCCACCAGCCAGCCACATGAGCGATTTAACAGGAAAATTACATATAGATATCCGTTTGTATGAAAGAATGTCACCAATAGGCGCAGAAGTGGCTGTGTGGTACGTAGCTTGCTTACCAACCACATGGTTCCAGGTTCAGTCCCACTGCACGGCATCTTGGGCAAGTGTCTTCTACTATAGCCTCGGGCCGACCAAAGCCTTGTCAGTGGATTTGGCAGACAGAAACTGAAAGAGGCCCGCCGTATATATGTATATGTATATATATGTGTGTGCATATGTTTGTGAGTCTGTGTTTGTCCCCCCCAACATCGCTTGACAACCGATGCTGGTATTTTTAGGTCCCCGTAACTTAGCGGTTCGGCAAAAGTGTCCGATAGAATAAGTACTGGGCTTACAAAGAATAAGTCCTGGAGCGATTTGGTTCGACTAAAGGCGGTGCTCCAGCATGACCGCAGTTACATGACTGAAACAAGTAAGATAAGATATAAAAAATAAAACTAAGGCCTACGTGATTTATTACTTAACCAAATACTTCATCAACTGCATGAAATTTCAAAACAATCTCGTTTATAAAAATATAAAATATAATTATGTGTGTGTGTGTGTGTGTGTGTGTGTGTGTGTGTGTGTGTGTATACTATTATTTGTTAGGCAGTTGCGGTTATGTTGGACCAACACCGTGTTGCTGGAGCATGTATGTGTGTATTTGTTTGAGTTTGAAAGTTCTTGAAAGAGTTCAAATGTTTCTAGGTTTTGTGCAAATTCGTTGGTACATAACCTAATGTACCTATGATGACAGATAGAAATGAGAATTCATAGTCAAAGTACAAGAGTTGTAAGTTCCGCATTAATTCGCCATAAATGATCTCTTTTTCCTAGACTTTGGAATTTACATTCACATCTGCTGGGCAGCTGAACTCTATCACAGCGCATAACTTTTTCCGTCCCATAGAACAATATCAACTCTGTTATGTTTGTACCAAACTGATGTTTTTGCCAGGCTGTTCTACTAGTATTCTTTGTTTTTGAAGAGGTGAATATCTGTTGGTTCTGACAGGCCTTTGATATATACATTATAAGCAGTTTTTTCAACTATATCATGTTTCAGCTGTAGATAGTATCTCATAGACATTTTGGGGCAACTGATGATGATGTGGGTGATATCTTCCACTCTTGTATAGCAGAACCGACATTTTTTTTTTATCACAACGTAGAGGTTTGGTGGTATATTTGTCCTTTTTGTTTATCAGGTATTTAGTTGGAATCTCTTGTACCGGAATAGCGAAGCCATATCCTTCTAGGTGGAATACAATGTATCTGTTATAGATCCAGGAGAGGCTACTCTCTCACTCAATGCTGATCTTATTCGCTAGCTTACAGGTTATGTACCCATGCATTGCTTTTTGTTGGTATGATGCCTGCTTCTCAGCCAAGTTTCTGTTTGGGTAGGCCAGTCCAACCTCCTTCGAGTCCCATGAGACGGTTGTGTTCTCAGGGCAACGGCACAGTAAACTTTCCAATTATGAAGATGTTGTTGTTCTCGCTTTTGAGTATGCTTGGAATATACAGATTTCTTTTTTTACTGTCCAGCACGTGTTGTTTGAGTGATACAATGCGACATTCAAAGTCTATTTGGACTGACCTTATACCTCTACCTCCATTATTTCATCTCACATAAATCCTGTCGTATCACTGTTAATGAGGAAGTTGCCAGTGGTGGTCAGTACTTCCTGGTTTTGATGTCCAGACTGTGTCTCATCGACTGTCCCGTCAAATATCGCAAATATTGGTACTAGCACTGGTATTGCAAAAGCATTGTGAGATATGGTCTTATTAAACGCAGATAGCACCGAGTTTCATGTTTTCAGGAGTCTGCAATAGTGTCCTTCCGTTATTCTAGTTTTAGTCACAACACCAATGTATGCAACATTCTCATCGATTCCGAGGTGCTTGTATCATTAGAAATAAGGGAGATAGACAAGCTGTTGCTGTACATGTTCTTGGCCTGGCCGACCTTTCCTCGGGTAACTATCATGTATGAGCCTTTACTTTGACCAAACCCATTCCTATATGTCGAGAGAATGTTAAGAGTAGTTCTAATTGTCTCTTCACGTTGGTCATATTACGAGAATATAATTAAAGTCATCAACAAAAATTATGGGGATAACACTAACATTATTCTTTTCTGAGTATCCCAGCACGTAGCCTTGGTATTTTGTTAACAGGAGTGACAAAGAATCTACTGCTAGAACATACTGCATTACAGATAAATTATCACCCTAGAATATGCTTTAATAGTCGTCAGTAATAACTGTGTGGACCATGTTGCAGTCAGTCTTTCAATGGCATACACTATAACAGCATGAATGTATGTATGTATGTATGTATGTATGTATGTATGTATGTATGCATGTATGTATGTATGTATGTATGTATTTATGTATGCATGTATGTATTATTTTGATCTTGAAGCACTGAGATTTCTCTCAGTTGTAAGATTGATCTTTGCAATACAGTGAATAATGACACTTGATTTGGTTGAATAAATTTAATACAGAACGAGATTAATGTAATTTCACTTTTGTAGTTTATATTCATTAGTTTTCTAGAGGACCCGAGGTGAAATAAATTAACTTTTAATTCTCTTCCATTTCGTCTGCTGCCGTCACAGCCATAAGCTTAGGATAAAGGGTGCAAGGACTTACTGGAGTAATTACGTATACATACATACATACATATATATATATATATATATATAACATACACACGAATACATACAGACACACACATATATAGATAATAATACACAGACACACACACATGCTCTTACATATGCATTCGTACACATTGATATATATATATATATATATATATATATATATTATATTATATATACATATATGTATATATATACATATATATATATGAATGTATACCACATGAAATATCAATAATATTCTGAAAAAATTTCATATTAATTCATATTTAACTTTCTTTGCACCTGATCTCAAATGAATTTTGAGCCATATTAATTTCTATCAAATATTTGTATAGAATATTTTTACAAGTTTCCCTATTTCAAATAAATATGTTATTGCTGATATCTTGTGTAGTCTTCTATCGAAGAGACACACAGCTATGGAAATTGCTGTCCGCGGATATTAGAGGAATAAATATTGGAGATTAAAATTAATTAGACCAAAATATTAAGAGAAGATAGTATGATGTATTACAGATAATTACTGAGATGATATTTCTTCGTCATACAGAAACTTGAATAAACTTCAAGAATCGCGTTTACGTAATTTGAAACTTATGTTTTCTATGAGAGGAAAATTGTTTATGAATATATGCATTATATATGTGTGCATATACCTACGTGTGTGTATGAATTTATACCTATACGTTATATAGATAGGTAGATAGGTAGCTAGCAAGCTAGCTAGCTCTATAGGTAAATAGAATTTGTACAAGTTTAAATATATGTGTGTGTGTGTGTGTATACGTGTGTGTGTATACGTGTGTGTGTGAATGTGTGCGTGCATACATGTGTGCGAGCGCGTGTCTGTTCCTTTTATGCAAAGTAATACAAATAAAGTACATTGATCGCTTGAACTGTTATATTCAATGAAATATCAAGAAAGGTACATCTTAGGGGCGTAGAAACAACATACGAATCTAAGACCTCCTGATATATGTGTCAGCAATCATAATGCTAGCTTTATACAAAGAACAAGAACCACATAATAAGATGTATGTAAATAACCTGAGCTAGGGTTGAGTTGTAGCAACGAGAAAATATCACATAGATTCTTATAAATTTGAACATATACTTTATCAAGACATAAAAGGGAGATTAGGAAAATAGCTTGGAGAAGAACCATATCTTTAAATTCTTATTAATATCATCAAAGAATCGGGATTTTAAAGAAGAAGCAACACCGACAAGAGAAAAATATGAGTAACTGAGTTGTGAATATAAAAATAACATCATTGGGATAACTACTGAGATCAAAGACAGATAGGAAATAACAAATTCCTGTCCAAGGAACATAGAAAAATACAATAAGCAATATAATAAAATTGAAATAAACTTGAAAGTATAAACGTGAGAATGAGTGGATCGAGAAGTTTAAAAGTGGTCGGACAAGTGTGACGCATGGAGAAGGAGAAGGACACCAGTCAACCTCCACCACTGATGACAAGATTCAGCAAGCTCAGGAGATGGTAATGGTGAACCGGTTCATCGTTAACATATCACACTGAAAGCCAGATAGAAAAATGGTGCGATCAGGATCAAACTTCGATCCCGTAACCACAATAGTACCAACTATAAACACGGATGTGCAGAAGGCAATGTGACAATTATAAAGATATGTTATGGTGAAAGTGCGGATAATTTTTGACTTGCCCTCGTATATATATATATAATGTAACCTCGTGGACATCGGTGGCGATTTTTTCTTCCTCCGTTTTTCCCTTCTTTGGACTTTCCTTGTTTCTGACGAAGAGCTCCGCTCGAAACGTCATACTCTCTCTCTCTTTCGTTTCCCGAGCGTCTAGTAGCACAATCTGTATCACGTCTTCAGGTTGTTGTTTTTTGCTGTTGTCTTTTGTCTTTTTCCTTTTTTGAACCTATATATATATATATATATATATATATATATATATATATATATATATATATATATATATATATATATATAAAAGACATACATACACACACATACATACATACATACATACATGCATATATGCATACATATAGATATGTATATATAAATATGTATGCATGGTGATTCCCCATATTCCAAGAATATTGCTCGCATTTTCTCTCTCTCTCTCTCTCTCTCTCTCTCTCTTTCTTTCTTTCTCTATCAATGGTGTTTGTTACTGTCTGACCATGACCTCACGAAAGACTATTCATTCATGTTGCAGATTTGTATTGTATGAAGCATAGAAAATTATGACTCCTACTCGAATGATCAAGACATTTTGGGGTATGTGACCTTTGTGTATCGTATGTATTTTCACACCTGAAACCGACTTAGAAACCTTTTATCATATTACACGTGTTACATCAACTGGTCTGGGAGCGAGGACGTTGCATGCAGCTGGTCTTTCAAGGGACTACATGCATACATACACACACGCACATACATACATATATACATGTATTGATAAACGCTTGGCAACAAGTGGTGTGTGTAGTATTATTTTAAAAGAAATGTTCCTAGGCTAAAAACCAGTTCTTTTACTATTGGAGACAAACATCAAAACCAAAATCATAAGAGAATGTTGCGATCACTCCTTATAACATTTAGTATTTTGTGTGTGGTTTTAGCACATTAGCATGTCGGGAGATTGTCGTGCTACACAGAAATACCAGATTAAACTTGACACATGTAGATCAGAATTATATTACACTTAACCAATATATCGTTGGGTATAGAATTGGTTTGCTTCTTCAGGCGGCCAGGTTTGACAGGACTTTTACATATATGGCCTAAAACAGGTTTATTAAAGATGTCATCACCACGAATGTTAAGGAAACCTGCTAGTTTAGCTAATAATATGTAACATAGACTCAGTGTACTAGCATTCACTTTAGTTTGTCGCGTATTGTATTTTGCTACCTCACACTAATTTCATTTCTCTCTCTCTCTATCTCTCTCTCCCTCTCTCTCTCTCTCTCTCTCTCTCCCTCTCTCTCTCTCTCTCTTCCCACATACACATGTTTTTATACGCTATTATTAGTTTCACGCGATAGAAGACGAAAAAGAAGTATATATATAAAAGTGGAAGGTTGAAAAACCGGAAATTGAAAAATGATCATAAGGAAACAAAAGGAGAATAAGAGTTATTTCCCTTAGGCCGTAAGTTATATAGCTGAAAAGATAGTGGCTTAGAGTTTATGGTACAGTTAAATTAATCCAGTGGGGGAGGGGGTGCATTTCATGATTCCATAACAAGAACTTAGGCATATGCTTACAACCGATGAAAAATTCGGATCTATATTTCAGCAGTGAGTTCTTGGATCTGAAAAGGATCTTAGTTCTTTCACCTACGCATAGCTTTCTCATTTTTTCTCTCGACCCATTTTTAGTTCGTCATCCCATGAGGGCAGTGTATGTTGATTTATAACCAGACGTGTTATAAAACGATAATTGGCATGTTCTCAGAGCATGGAAATAGTAGTAGCATATAAAAACATATTGTGCTCATTAAATATTATTTATCTCTCACCAGATGGAATACTGTTTGTTGATTTTACCATCATCAAACAGTACACTATATCACAACAAACACGCACACACACACACACACACACACACACACACACACACACACACACACACACACACACACACACACACAC
>NC_068993.1:31573584-31576826 GCF_001194135.2 Octopus bimaculoides
TATATATGTATATATATACTAGTATCTATGTGTGTGAATACACACACACACATCACATATATATATGTATATATATTAATATGTGCGTGTGTGTGTGAATACACACATACACATGTATAGAGGCACTTACATACGTGCACATATAGGAGAGAATGGAGCAATTTAGTTAACTTTATATATGTGCTTCTACATTGAAATACGAACATGTGCACGTGTGTGCATCTGCATATTTTATATGTTTGTGTGTACCTGTGTGTGTGTGTGTGTGTGTGTGTGTGTGTGCTCGTGTGTATGTGTGACTGTGTGTGTGCACGCGCGCGTGCTTGCGTGTTTGTATGAAGAGACGGCAAAATACAACAGAGAGAGTGAGAGCTACTTAAACAGATATTCGACTAGCGAAATACTTATAAATTACTTTTATAGAAGAAAAGTAATTTTATTTTTCTCGAGCAAGAAAATTCGACTATACAGGGACTCGTCCTTTAGAGAGGGAGAAAAATAGAGAATGAGATATAAAGAGAAAGAAAGCGAACGGTAGGAAATATACAGGCCTTCTCGTATTAATCACAAAATAGAGGATGATTCAATACACATACAAAGACGTACACAGACACACACACATACACACACACACGAACACGCACACACACAGACACGCACACACATACACACACATACACGCGCACATATAGACATGCATATACGTTTGTGTGCATGAGACAGAGTCAGATAGAGGGGGAATGAGACTTACAGGAACAACTACCTCACCATTATGAAAATATATTTTTTGTACAAGATGGTGAATGCCCTCAATAGCAGCGAAAGCAACCTGCTTCAGAGCATTAACGTAATTATCATTCATCCACGATTGTGGGTGTGAATATTTTTAAGACCAAATTTTAGTTTCTCTCTAATATTTCTAGGCTTGATCACTAATTCAGTTCTCTACCAAATTGAATGCGATTTCTTTTAGCAATGATGACCCAGTCTTCAGCTACTCTTTGAGGTCAGATAATTGAAAATTAATTCATTACAAATAGGTTAAGTAAAGATGTATAGGGTCAAAACTGGGAGAGTAAGGCGAAACATGGACTTTGAATCAAGATATCCTACTTATTTCTAGAATAGCTGAGAAGAATCTTTTGGTGAAAGCCGCGTTAAGAATTATTAACTAGAAAAACAGTTGTGTGACCTTAAGTGACGATAAAAATGGAAATAACCTCTAAAATTTACTTTGAATCGAAATATCAGTTTTGTTCAAGTGAAATAACTCTATGAAATAAATTTTATGATAAACTTTTCGTCATGAAATATTAACTACAAAAACGTGGTATTGTTTTAATTGTCGGAAATATCCTGCTCATCTTAAGAAATTCAAGTATTTTTATCATTTTGAGATATCCAATTGTACAGCACAGTAACTGGTGTTTGGGGGATAATCGTTCGTCCCTCGGTAGCGGTTTGCTACGCTATTTTTTTTTTTCGTTCTAAATGATGAAAACAAATGTGATGAAGTTTTTATTTTTTAAGAGAAAAATATTATTTTGCACCAAGAGGAATATTGTTGTGATTTCATATTAATTTTCATTATTTAATTTAAGGATTAAAGCATGTACTTATCAAAACATATTAAAATAAAATTTTCTCCCATTAAAAAATCAAATTATTAATGATTTAATTAAAATGTAACATTATTTTATCATAAAAAGTTTTTTAACTATATTTGTTTGTGATATGTATGCTGTCATTAAGCCTTTGTTATTTCTATGAGCAGACACAATTTCTAAGTATCAACAAAACTTGTAGGTTAGAAATATTTATAATGGTAGCATTTTTTCAATTATAAAGTTAAATGTGACCATTATAGTAACTGAAGCGTTGCTTGAGACAAAAGTGAACAAAAATGCGGTCATAGAATCCTAGAATATTCTTAAGTGTTGGACCTGGAAAAGTAGAGAACAAGTAGTATTTAAGTCAGAAAAAATACAGAAGAATATATATATTGTTGCTATTATGCAAAAGTGTCTTAAGTCCGAAACATTGCTTTTTCAGAAAACGAAATAAATAGTTTCACCATTCCATAGCAAAACAGTAGTACTACACTTTGACAATTTTTTTTTATGTCTAGGCATCTGAAGCAGCTTGAGATACGATAGTTTGACCAAAAGAACCAGCTATTACGAGCAAAAATAAATATGGAAAAAAACGCATTTGGCCAATTTTGCACATACGACAGTTTAACGTAATAGCAACGATATATATTAAGAAAGGCAAAGTTCAACATGAATAAACAGGATACAATATTCACAGTACCCAAGTGTAATGATAACGGATATGGCACGTGTCAATACATGCATACTGGTAGATCTATTAGAACAAAAAATGGACAGGTCGTTACAACTGCAGATATTACCAGCACATGCAGAAGTTTGATCTACTGTATTAAATGCATTAATTGCGAGGAACAATATATTGGCGAAACAGAGAATGTATTATCGGAATGCTTACGAGTCTACAGACAGCAAATCCGGAACCCTAATGTTCTCCAAATTCCATTGAGCGAATATGTAGAAACATATCGTCAGAAAATGTTTCTAATTTTTCTTTTCCACAAATTAATTACACAAGTCAGGTTGGAAGAAAGATAAAAGAAAAAGGTTTTTATGAAAATGTTCAAATTTGTTCTGAAATAACAATAATATAGCAACCAATTAATGATGTAGATTAAAAAATATCTTTAACATATTAATATAAATTACAGAAGACTTCCACCGATCGAAATGAAAACGATCAAAACGAAATAAGTTTGCCCACTCATAAAACCAATACATGTAAACCAAAAGTTAATTTGTTAAAATAAAGGCGGGATTTATGCCAGTAATATCAGTGCGACCGGCAAAACGTGATGTTTAAGATGTATTTGAAAAAAATTCACCTTGTTAGAGCCTTCTAAAAGATATAAAAAGGAAGAAGTCAGTCATTTTACTACAGTTGTCAAGAATTCATCTGTCAGTTAAATACATTTTGAAATCTGATGGTTACTACGAACGTATGAAAGCGCTAATTGCAATTTTATGAACGTTGCAAAATATCTTCTTTACTGTTTAACACACTTCAAAATTGTAAAAGAATATTTTGAAACACAATAATAAGAACTTGAAAACCAGACCATGCTGTAACTTTATTCAACTGATATATTATTTTATACACATTTACACAAATTCGGAATATATATATATATA
>NC_068993.1:31576921-31577700 GCF_001194135.2 Octopus bimaculoides
ATGTATGTATGTATGTATGTATGTATGTATGTATGTATGTATGTATGTATGTATGTATGGGCGCAGGTGTGACTAAAAACTTTGACTTCTCAACCACATGGTTTCGAGTTTAGTACCACTGCATGGTGCTTGGGCAAGTGACTTCTAATGTAACTTCACTAAGCATACATATTTATATATACATATCTATATGTATGCATGCATGTATGTATGTATGTATGTGTGTATATATGTATATATATATATATATATATATATACACGAGGTGAAGTCAAAAATTATCCGCACTTTTGCCATACCATATCTTTATAATTGTCACATTGCCTTCTCCACATCCGTGCTTATAGTTGGTACTATTGTGATCACCTGATCGAAGTTTGAGCCTGATCGCACCATTTTTCTATCTGGCTTTCAGTGTAAGATGTTAACGATGAACCGGTTCACCATTATCATCTCTTGAGCTTGCTGAATCTTGTCATCAGTGGTGGAGGTTGACTGGTGTCCTTCTCCCTCTTCGCGTGTCACACTTGTCCGGCCACTTTTAAACTTCACAATCCACTCATACTCACTTTTATACTTTCAAGTTTATTTCATAGAAAATTATAACTTCTACTCGACTGCTCAGGACATTTTGGGGTATGTGACCTTTGTTTATCGTATGTATTTTCACACCTGAAACCGACTTAGAAACCTTTGCTCATATTACACGTGTGACTCCAAAACCTTGTGTGTCGACCTGGTAGACGGATATATATATATATATATATATATATATATAT
>NC_068993.1:31577710-31590629 GCF_001194135.2 Octopus bimaculoides
ATATATATATATATATATATATATATATATATATATACCACAGAATATATGTATGTATGTGTGTGTGCGTGTGTATGTGTGTGTTGGGGTGTGTCTTTTATCAGTGCCTGTTCCTCGCCACCGCGTTTACGTTCACGTAACTTAGCGGTCCGACAAACGTTGGCGATAGAGTACGTACTAGGCTTTGAAAAATAAGTACTAGGGTCGACTAATCCGACTAAAAATTTGTCAAAGTGGTGCCCCAAAATGGCCGTAGTATAATGACTGAAAGAAGTAAAGGATTAAAAGTGGTGTGCTGTGTTTTGGGGCAAAATACTTCATCTCTTTGCGTTCACTTAGGCACCTGACACGTGCTATACAGTCCAACTCTTCAGGCAACATCGACTTGTTGGAGGAAGTGAGCTAATGTACAGGACATACATGTTATCACTATAAATAAATTATTTGTGCAGGTCGTTCCGCAAAAAGCTGAACACACATACATCGTCATCAACGGCAAAGTCCATCATATTTGTCTTATTTTTACCGAAAAATTTCTAATGTCAAACGTCTTTCCTTTCGATGTACTGGCATTCGGTACTCTGAATGTTCGGTTCTTCAAACTTTCGATATTATGATTTATTATGGAGCTTGTTTTAATATTCAGCCTTATTGCGTTTACACACTTCGCGTTGGATGTCACGGTCCAGTCTCAAACCCACAGCGTGAAACACATACATTCTTGACTTGCTATTCTACTGCCTGAAGCAGTCTCTTTGTGGTATTGAATAATTACTTTTTCTGCTTCATACGAATACTAAAGCAGGCAGACGTGACAGTCATCATACGCTTCAAATCACATACGACCCACATGAAAAGTAAAAGATGCACTGGATAATATTCTTTCTTTCCTTCTTTTTTTTTTTTGCTAATTTATATGATCTAATCGCCATGCGCTGCATTAATTTCAGAAACTTTTGTCGACATTATGACCTCCTGTATTTTGGTAGATATCATTCTGGTAATACATGAAATGTATACTGGTGAATTGTGAGAGCGAAGATAATCAGCCAAGCATAAATATCACATGGTGTTTCTGTTTTAAAATACCGGTTCTTATTTCAGCCTTCTACACACAAACACATACACACACATACGCACACACACACACACACACACACACACACACACACACGCACGCACGCACGCACGCACGCACAATACTGAACACACACATACAAAACAAGCAAAAAATACTTCAATCTTCTACACAGGTTCCGTTTACGAGAAGTCAATACGAAACTTTGGCAGGATGATGATGATGATGATGATGCATAACATTTAAGTTTGGTGAAGTAAATTATTTTATTCCGATCTCTTCCATGATAACCAGTCTGATTTCATTGCCTACAGAAGGATGCCAAAAAATAAACGTTTGGAAAACATTGCAAAAAATATTCTTGGCAATTCTTTAACTCTATTCCATACTTAACTAAATCACTGAATATCCCCAAGTAAAATATGAAGATACAGGCACACACAAATAGTCACAGACACACACATACACACACATACGGATGCATACGTCAACACAAAGAGGTACAAATATACACACCACTCAGACATATAAACAGTCCTTCACAGGCATACATACATACATTGATACACACATACATACATAAATTTATACATACGTACATACATACAAACATACATATATATGTATAACCACACTTAGGCAAGGACGGAGATATAAAGTGCCAGGAAATGCACATATACAGCTATGTTGTACTATATGTTTTCTATATACTTTTCAATTATTGATTATTGAAAGAAACTGCAACGTACATACGCACACGACCACACCAATATTTGCATGTGTCGTATGTAGTAAATTATGTGTAAGTATGTGTTTGTGAGAATGTATACATGTATGTGTGTATACTTGTGTATGTATGTGTGTGTGCTTATGTAACTGTGCGTTTGTGTCTCTAGATCCATTATATCAGCAATACAGAACGATGGTATCTGCTGAAGTTATGACAATATCGCCTACAGATATAATTATAACACTTCCAAAAGTAGAAATGTCTAACTGTAAATTTGGCTAAATTCAGCTATGCAAACACACACACACACACACACACACACACACACACACACACACACACGATAAGACAAACAATGTCACACATACAGAAACATATATACATACATAATAGAATACATATGTAATTTATGTATCTGTGGTTATGTGTGCATGTGTCTGTTTATTGGAAACCAAATTTCTTTCAAACAGGTTATATTGAAAACGCCAATATTTTCGAGTTCAGTCTATTTTATTAAAGATTTTTCATATTTGCTTCCTAGTTATTTGGAGCAATATAATTCCTAAATTTATAATTATTTGAATAATTCCTCAATTTCTTCACCAAAACCAACTGATGTTGATGATGGTGTCTTTGCAGTAACCATTAAGGGTCATCGCAACAGTTTTATAACTGAAAGAAATATACCACGATCGGTTTACATTCCCACAATGACTAAATCCGGATGCGTACAATTTATTTTATGACTGTCTCTTACTTTTCGATTTATAATGTGCTATTTCAAAACTTCCGTAAAAGCATTTCCCTGTTTTCCAATCAAAACGCCGAATTCTTCGAAATAAAACACAATCAGTCACCACTTCCAACTCAAACCACTGATGGAATTCCAGATACACACAGAAACGCATGACAGGTACAATTTCTATAATACAAAAAAACATATCTTTATGGCTCTTAGATGTGTTTTATGATGTCATTTAACTTAAGAAACATTTCTTCTCAACTGAAAGACTAATCAGTAATAGTGAAGCAAAGGGGAAACAATTTCAACCAACTCCCTCTAGCGTGGATCCGACGCTTATGAAGGAACTTTGAGAAATGTCTACCGTCAAACACTTTGAAAAACCACTAAACACTTCTAAAGATTAAAACCATGAATAGATTTTGGCATTCCAGGGTTTAACCGAAATACAGAAAGATTTTGATTATCGGCTTCTAGATATGCATCTTCATCAAGTTTGTCTCCAGATATAAACTAAAGGTGGTAAAGGTCCACAAAGAAAGGAAAGGAAAATAAATCTCTTCTTAAAGGGATTAATTTCGTCTCATACAGTCGTCTTTTTGTTTTTATCAGTTCAATCTTCTATTTTCCCGTGGGTGATGTAGTGATGCATCTGTTTGGTAACGTGTCAAACCAACATTCACAGTAATATTAGTAGTACATTATTTACATTATTTATATTCGACGGATATTTGTCCTCATCCGTCGAATGTAAATTATGTTAAATAATGTAAATAATGCACATAATTCCTCATCTCTTAAATATAGAACTGTAATATTTATAGTATTCAGTAATAGCATTGGTAGTCATTTACGATATTTATGTCTCCAACTTCACTCAGTGATTCTGTTTCCATATGTTCTCAGTAGCCTTCCATTTGTTATTCTAGAAGGCAGTAGAGTTTTTTAGTTTTTTTTTTTTTTGTGGTTATACATATTGATAATGCTTGAGCTTTATCAATCGTAAACAGGTCGATTATAGGCCTAGATTGTAATGGGTTGAGGTTTATTTCGTCTAATGCATTCAAATTTTGTTTTTAATTTGCTAAATCAACATGTGTAAGCCATTCTGATGTTGGTTCTTGTCTTGTCAGCAAATCGTTGAATTTCTACTGAGTCAATAAACCAATGTTTATACCTCGTCTATATTTCTTAAATCTTTTAACCAAATGTTTTTGCATTTTCTTATATAACGGAATGTTCAAACTGATTATAGTTTTGTAACTTCTGAGTTAATCTTTGAATTTTTTCTTTTCTCCTCAAGATTGATGAGATATTCACCGTTGTCGCTAGTAGCAAGCCGTCTGCTGGTCTTTCTAAAATTCTTTTATGCTTTGTTTCTGAGAGACTAGCATTGATTTCTATTTTGTTTTTATCGAATTAAAGGGAAAATAATTTTGTACTGGTGACAAACTCATGTTTCTCTATTTCTCAAAGATAACGGGTTTTACAGCAGAATATTATAAGTTAGCAAGAACCACCTCCCTTTTTAGCTTACTATTGAGTACTTTGGTTTTTACTAATTTGTATTTCACGAATATTTATATTTCTCTCTTTGTTGTAGATATCGGGATTCCGTTTCTTTTAGCTTTCCTAGATTCCTCTGTAAGTTTTCATGTTATTTGCTTCGATTTAGATATAGCAATGTAAGAGTCTTTGCGAAGGTACCCGTATTCCTTTATAACTACTGGAACTACTGTATAGATTAACCGATTTAGTCTGGTGATATTGATTATTGTGTTTTGAGACTGTATATGATAGACCAGTTGGTGTGGCTCTAGTTAGGATTAAGTTTTTGTCATTCAATGTTGTGTAAACACGCTGATATACATATTTTGTTATTTCTGTTTGTAATTTTTGCACTAGATTTACTTTCTCAACTTGCGTTGAATGTTTGTAATTTGGGTAATTCTATATGGGTGTTTTTATTGTTTTTTTTTTCTTCTCGTTTGCATTTTCAAAATGTATTCTTTCAATAGAAAGTTATATTCCAACCTTGCTTAAATTTCGATAAATAACTTCCTTGATTTAACTAAAATGAGCAATATGTTTGGACAAACCTTTGCTTGTTGCTTGAAGTTTTCTCCTGTACGTATATATCGTCGGACTTCAGTTTGCAATATGCGACTGTAAAATGTTCATATAATAATGAAAAGAAAAGCTTTTCTGTGGCGTTCACCGAACTTAAGAAGTAATCCTACCCGCTATATTACACTTGTATATCTTGTTATAGATGTAAGTTCATTTCCGGAGAGGCAGAACTAGGATAGAATTGAGGGTGAGGGAGGACTATATAGTGACCTTTTACATCTTATGACCAACTTTACTTAGCAACCTTCATGATCGTAAAATAAGTCCATGGATACCAGATAAGTCAAAGTCGGATTTTATTTCATCGATTTGATGTGTTTACCCTAGTTCTATTAAATAAATATCTGAGCAGTGATGGCTAAATTTTAATTGACAATAATGTTCAGGATGGAAAACAAGCAATGTTAATGCGATCGTTTAAGATTTTCCTCTTCAGGTTAATAGTAAACCTGTTAGGGAACATAGACTTAACAAACTTTTGGTCGTGAGTAAATTTATAGGGATGTAGGTTTTTAGTGTCTCACATTTTCGTTTTTTTTTTGGGGGGGGGGATTAATAGCGTTTTCTCCGTTTCGACAATGATTCAAATGCTGATGCCACTCTACCCACTCTTGATCGAATGCTGCTTCGCGAGTACTTACCAGAATCTAGTGCTTGCCAATCCTATGAGACTTCAAGTTCCTTGCAGTTTTTGCTAAGTGTAGGAAATGATGCTTGAGATGCTACAGTATAGATTTTGTCTTTAACTTTGTGAACCATTGAACTATTTGATTCTAATGCGTTTGTAATGTGTATTTTCCATATTCCTTTCCGGCATGCTTAAGCTCCCTTTGATGTCTATTTAGTTTAATGTTATTGTTTCGATGTTAATGTCCTTTTACCATCCTATAGTATTTTCATGAAACATGTGGTTCTTCTGGAAGAACAACTCTTCTCAATTAATCATTCTGCCTGGTTTTGTTAATGTGATTGCATTACGATATTCACCCCTTCTAGAGCGTCTTTCTACTTATATTTCTTACAAGTGATTTTTAATTAAATTTTCACATTAGAATCCCGTTTTACATTTCTATATAGATGTTACATTTCCATATAGCTTTTTCTGTTGTCTTTTCAATTTCATTAAATTTTTTTTTACATTGTTTTTACAGTTAAATGTTGCTGCAAATTTCTAACTTTGTTAGGATCACGCTCATTTGACACGATAACACCATAACCAACGAGTTAAATAACTCGTTACACATGCCAATATTTATGTGATTTATTTTTGATGATGGATTCTTTTCTAGAGACGTTTTACGTGAATTCATTCTTTGGTGCAGTTGCTTGCTGGTCGACACTCAGGCAGCAGCCTTTTACATTAATCCACATCCACTGAATTGGGTTTATTTGCCTTCGAACTGTTACCATTATCGCTTCTGTTAGGTCAACTTCAATGCTAGCTCTGTTTAATCTGTTTTGATGTGTTTTATTCTCGAGACAGCAATTTGGTCAATCCATAGATCATCAAATAAAATATTTCGTAGTAATTGTTTCGAGCGTCAACGTTCTAAGATCAAATCCCATATTACTTTCCATCCTTTGATGTTGATGGTCGATAAACTAGTACCAATCCATGATGGTAGGTTAGCGAAACTGTCCAACACGTTGCCTTGCAGTGTTTGTTATGGTTCATTGCATTCTGAGTTCAAATTACTCCCTGTCCTATTTCGGTAGGAAGTTTATTCGGTCACCGGAATTGGCAGCACCATCATGCACCTTAAGTACTTTAAAGGAATTCGTCACGTACATATTCAGGTTAGATCACTGGTCTAAGATTATCTTCCTCCTTTTCTCTCACCAGACTCAGAGGCCTTGTAAAGGGTCATGAGCACAATATTCCCTCCTGACTAAATGATAAAACAATTCTTTGTTAAGTGTGAGACCGCGTGTTACTTCTATTGTTGCAGTGTATTTCGTTGAGAGTGTAAAACATTTTTGATTCACCGAAAAGATGAAATACAGTATAAATTGATGTAGATGGTTTTATTCTATAATTAACAGAAAATGAGAAATATATTTTCTCTCGATGCCAATAAATTAACTGAACAGTAACAAGACTGATTAACAAGATAAAATTCTTATCAATAAGGAACAACTTCACTTTCAGTGCCAAAATTTGTTATTCTAAATGCGGTGAGGTGTTTTGAAATAGAAGTGAAAGTAATATCTCTAAGGATCATTGATGGAAAATACACACACACACACACAGACACACACACACACACACACACACACACACACACACACACACACACACACACACACACACACACACACACACACACACACACACACACACACAAACACACACACGACGCACGGTTGGCCAAGTGGTTAAGGTGTTCTCTTCGTAAGCATGAAGCTTTTGATCCCACTGCATGATATGTCTTGACAAATATCTATACCACAGCTTCGGTTGAAACCAAGTATTACGAGAGAATTTGCGTTGGTGAATTGGTCGTAGCATTAATTCAAACATCCAGATTTGTGACAATGGATCACATCAATTCTACTTGCAAAGTTCGTTAAGGAAGCGTGTGTATGTTTATTCTTATGCGTCGGTACATGGAAGTTCTGCAGGAGCACGTGGACAGACATACTGGTATGTGTGTATACATTACATGTACCCATATAAGTAACACAATAAAATAAAATGTGCAGACATAAATGATTTTACAATCAAATCAAAACATTATTTCTTAGTAAGAGTCAAGTTGAGTAAAATTAAGGAAAAGTTTTAATACAATGGCCAATTCTATGAAAGTCATCAACTTTATTAGTTACTTTTCTTCATTTGCAAATGTTGCTTGTCATGTAGTACTCATTAGGGTTCTTTTGTGGAATTTTCAATGTGTTTTCGGGTATAATTTCTTGAATATGCATTGTTTCTGTTCAGTTGAGCTATTTTGTCATGTATTTTGAAGTGGTGGTACTTCTATTATTTTCATTGGTCATATTTTTAAGTGCGATCATTTGTTTTCTTATTTTCACTGTATATTTTCTCTGATCATTCTACTTTAATTGTTAGGATTTTATAGTTTATTGCGAATCTCTGTACATTTGTTAGTGAGTTTCAATTCATAAATTTTCTCACTTCAATATTTTCAACTAGAACTCTTCCTTTTTAAACGGCATTCCTTTATTTATCTTTTTCTTTCACTTGCTTTTTGACATTAGAATGCGGTTATGCTACGGCACTGTCTTGAAGAAATTTTAGTCGAATGAATCGACCCCAGTACTTATTTTTTAAAGCCTGGTACTTAATCTAACGACCACCTTCGCCGAAACTCCAAGTTACAGGAACTAAAACGCAACAACACAGGTTGTCAAGCGGTGGAGGAGGACAAACAGAAAGACACCGATATATATATATATATATAATGGGCTAATTTCAGTTTCTGTCTATTAAATCCGCTGACAAGGATTTGGTCAGCCCAATGCTATGGTAGAAGACACTTGCCCAAGGTGCTACACAGTGGTATTGAACCTAGAACCTTGTGGTTGGGAAGCAGGCTTCTTACCACACAGCCACATCTATATTATATATTATATATTTTAGTGATGCAAAATACACATGTGATACGTTAGTGAACTTTTCAATGATTCAAATTTCACAATTTTGTTTTTATATAGGACAATAAGTGTACGGGGAAGGATTATTTTATGGACTTGATCTTACTAATTTTTAACTTCGTCTTACATTACCTTTAAATCGAATTTGCATTAAACTAATTCCACAAAAGTTCTCATCTATTTTAGTTCATCATCATCATCATCATCATCATCATCATCATCATCATCATCGTTATTATTAGCGACATTTAGTTCGTCATTACGTTCTGAATTCAAATTCCGATTTTGTCTCTCATCCCTTTGGAGACGATAAGATGAATACCAGTTGAGCACTTGGTCAATATGAACGATTGTCCCCACTCGGACTCGCAAAATTTCAGACTTTGTGCCTATAATGGAAACGATTATCATTATTATTATTATATGTTCTACTTTTGCTTTGTATTTGTACAAGTTGACTCCAAGTCTCACCCAAAGACAACAAGTTAGAAGTTCATGTTGGTGTTATGCCTAGGCTGATATATATTTGGTATTGCACATAATGTTGTTCTAGAGAAGTTTAAGGAAACATAAGAATATTATGAGTTTGTTTTAAAATTATTTGAGATTACAAAGAAAGTACTTTATGTAGGATATGAACAGTTCCCATGAACACTATCTTTTGAATTTCTGCCATTTGGGGTTTTCCTGGTATCTGAGCTAGATAGGAATCAGCCCCTTTTGCTATCGTTCCTAGGGCACCTATGACAACAGGTATTGTTTTAGTTTTGAGGTTCCACATTTTGCCAGTTTCTATTTCAAGATCTTGCTCAGTTTTTGGTAGATCTTGACAGATATATTTATGTCATTGGGGACAGTCATATCAATGAGGAGGCATCATCTTTGTCTGAAGTCTTTGAATATAATGTCTGGCCTATTTACATCTGTCTTTCTCTCAGTTTCAATGGTGAAGTTCCAGAGGAGTGAGATGTGATCATTTTCAAGCACTGAAGGTGGTTTGTGTTCCCACCAGTTTTTATCATGGGTAAGTCCAGGGTTTTGCAAATTACCCAGTGAATATATTGTGCAGCTCTATCGTGCCTGTTGAGATACTGTGTAGGTGCAACAAAACTGCACATGGAGACAACATAATAGTTTCATCTTGTTGTTTATATACACGACATGTTGGGCTACTGCCGTTCTGTAATATGTTGTCCTGGTAGATCCTTGTACGTAGGCATTGATCTGGGGCTGCTATGATAAACTCTTCTGTTTCTGATTTTAAGCCAGAAGACACTAACCATTGATGGGTAAGAGCTTTGTCAGTATCGGCATCATTAGCTCTCTTTGGGTGTTTGCCATTGAGAGGTTCTTATTGCCATTTAGCAATAAGAATATATAAGGCAACAGATTTAGCACGGGTTTTCATACGCTTAGATTTTCCTGCGCTTGTTTCCAATACGTCTAATTCTGAGATTTGTCGTATTTGGATTTCTCTTAGATATTCCTTTGCCTGTTTTGTTACTGAGTATGATGCTTTCTTGTTTTCATGCTTTAAGATAAGTTTTAGCATCCAGTCATCAGAGTCTTTCAGGTAGGTATTTAGTCCAATTGTGACAATCTCCATTAATTCCAGTTGTAAAATTTCACGGCCATCTCCTGTTCTTGGCAGGTAAAGTCGTTCTCTATCTGCTTTAGGGTAGTGCATTCTATTGAATTGGCCAGTTAACGATATTGAAACTGCATGTCACGACAGGTATGGCTAAAGTATTGATCGCTTCGATCCTGTTTCTTGCATTCAGCTCTGTCTTGAGTATTGACCTTACTCTGCGATAATATTCTCTTTTGATCCTTTCCCTCATCATTGAATGTTTGATTCCATAACCTTCAAATACCCCTAGGTATTTGTGGCTCTCCGCTGGTTCTAAAATCCTTTATAACATTCTGTTGGTCAAGATTAACGTTGCATTTTTCTGTCATTTTTCCTTTGATAAAGGTACCTTTTGCACATTTATCGAGGCCAAATTGCATCCTGATGTCATCACTGAATTGTTTAACAATCACTAGTTAGCCCTGTATTTGTTGGTCATTTTTGCCAAGAGCTTCAAATTAACCCTGTAAAAGAGATGGTTAATAATTTTATCAAACATTTTATAGCCATATTGTACATAATCGAGCAATTTCGAGAGAGGTACTAAGACGAGACAAAAGAGGAGTGGTGATAGAAAGTCACCCAGGGAAATATCACAGGAAATTCTTACATCTCCATCTTTGAGAGATTTATTGTCACTGTTCAAAGTCAGTGTGGTTCTCCATCATCGCATACTTACAGACAAGAAGTTTCGCGAAGTATGTGCCATTTTATACATTTCCATACATTTCTTAATCCAGCTATGTGGTAGACTATCAAAAGCTTTTTTATAGTCTAACCAGGCTATCGACACCTTTTTGTGTCGTTTGTGACATTATTTCAAGATCATCTTATTGATTCGTAGCTGATCTTTACAACCATAAGACCCACGTTTACATCCTTTTTGCTCGTTAGGGAATACGCAACTTTCTATTAAAAACTGTTGGTATATTCAGTCAAGACAGGTGTTAGTATTTTATACTAATTCAGCTGCTTAGGTATGACATTCTATGTCAGACCTAAGTAGCTGGATTTGGCGTTGAAAACTCTCTTGCCAAGTAGGCATTTTCTGGGAATGTTGTCGTTTTCTAATCTTTTCACCATATAGAAACATTGAGATCTTCGTGGATGCATAGTAAAGGTGGTTGAGATGTGTAATATCAACATTAGTTGAAATTATATACCCCTAAGTGCAAGGCAGAGTTTACCAATTACTTTCAAATTTTCATTAGAGTTGCGAACTTTTGGGAGAGTGTCACGTTCATTCATACCGGTTTCTTTAATTTTCAGCTATTCAATTATGATTTGATTTTTTAGATCATCTAGTTCAGTTAGGTCAATTTCTGTGTGACTTTCTTTAGTTATTTGATTTTCATCTGCTTTGGAGTTTATGGCTGGTTCAGAAAGTATTTCACCTTACTTCTCAGTTATATTGATTCTTTCTATCATTACTACATTTTCATCAGACCTGGGTTGGTCTATATTTATTTCCTCTGTAGTTTCTTCATTAGCTGCAACTTCATTCCCTTTATCCCTTTCTGATTGTTTAATTCGGTCAATCTCTAATTCAGTTAGTAATTTCTTTTTCATAATGTTTCTTTTGACGTTGGTAAGTTTGTTACTGTCTATGTAGGATATTACTTCAAGGTGTTTCTGTCTACAGTTTTGCTAGTTCTGTTCTGCATTAGATTTATTTGTGGGGAAATACATGGCATGATAGAACGCCTTAAGAACTTCTTTATTATCTTCCCTAGATCATTTTTATTCTTTTTCTTTTGGTTATTTGATAACGAGCGTGGATAGCTATCTGTTGGAATATTCCGGTTGTGGGGTACTTCCAGCTGCTGTATTTCGGGAAGGTTTGACCCAGAAGTTGGTTTTTCGAACCCAATCTGGTTCCTCACTGGCGTACGCAGCCTTTATTAACAAAGGTGATGGCGGATTCGGTTTGTATTTTGCTTTGTTATTATTGAGGCATGACGAGCTTGGACGTTGACATTAGGGGATGGATGTGTCTGTTTAGGGTTACTTTTTTGAGACAACACCGCCTCCGAGTTCACTGAATGAAAACACTGCTCGTAACGTAACTTCTTAATGCTAGCAAATCTGATTTCATCTGTATATGTATATTTTTTTGTTAATAGATTTATCTCCGATTATAGTTTTTTTTGTGTGGTGTTCTTAAACTTATGAACTATTCACTCTGTCTGTGTTAGTACGAAAAAATGTTTTGTTATTTTGTTTTTTGCTTCGTTTTGTGACATGTGCTTTCATATGCGTGTATGTGTGTCCTGTAAATTTCAGGTAGGCTGTGTAAATTTTATTATTATTATTATTATTATTATTATTATTGAGTGAGAGAGCAGTGCATGCTATCAAAGTGACTTTGCGGTAAAATATACGAAACCCAGTATGCCCATCATGACTACCTGTCAGATAAGGGTACACCAGGTACATGCATTAGAACCATATGTGCGCGACCTTGTTACCTCATATCAAGATAAACAGCGCATGACCTTGCAGGTGGGGCCTAGTTACAATTTTCTTCAGGTCGAGTAACCTTTCCCGCTCAAAAGGTCGCTGAATAAAGGTTGTCTAAGGATGTTGAACGAAGCACTCATGTTTCCACAGGTGAATTATCCAAACCCCAAAGAATTCCTCTCAACACATGGCTATGATTTTCCCCCCACTACTTCTGCTCGTGATCAGAGCTGTATCTATTGTTAGCCACTAAGCGACATGCTCAGTTGGTTGAATCCAAACAACTGACAAGTAAATCTGTGGTACTGAACAGAATATTTACTATAGCCCATCTTTTATACCAAGACAAAACAATGTCCATAACACCAAACGGGACTGCTACGCGAGACTGCCACATTAGGTTGGCAAATAATGGTTACTATAATGTGCTCCTAGTTAATATCTCGTTGAGAGATTTAGGAACAACAATGTTTATACACACACACACACACACACACACACACACACACACACACACACACACACACACACACA
>NC_068993.1:31591080-31593883 GCF_001194135.2 Octopus bimaculoides
TAATCGTTTGCGGGTTTACCTTGTTTTCCTTCTGCAGATTTTCGTAAACAGAGATATGAAATACTATACAGAGTTGCAATTTAATAATGGGGTTTTAAAAAGTAGTTTAGAAAGAAGTTTACCAAAATGGTAGTGCCTTCATTTCCTTGAGCATACAAAAGAAGTAATTCTTTATACATGGATGTCTACGTATATACATACATTTCAGTATACATATAGAAAAATACTCACAAATATAATCAGATACACACATATACATACATCTGTTTGTGTGCGCGTACGCGTATTCCTGCGTTTATACATGTGGCTTTGATGAGTAATCTTAGAGTTCCAACTACGACCATCCCAACCTTATCTCTAACAGCATAAACCTATATCACATAATGTGTCATTTCTATTCTAAGACATTTATAACTGATTGGAGGCCGATTTGGCCACTATTCGTAGATGATGAAGTTGACTTGAGTTTACCCAGTTATTAGTAACCCAGATCAATTTTGACTGAGCGCAGATGTGTTCAAATGCATCCCATTTATGACCATCCCGTCTTCTTAGAAGTATGTCCAGAATTACATTATTTAATATTCCCTTTAAAGTTCTTTATGAACAAGGTGCGATTACAGTGAGATATTGGTGCAATTTTTATCAAATCGAGCGACATCGGAAAGATTCTTTCATTGATCCATGTAGTTGTACAAAGTGAACCGGAAATAGGAAAAAATTCCAAGGTGAAATTAAAACTATTTCCGCAGTAAAATTCGTCTACAGATACTGGGTTTGTTAGTTTGAAACAATCAAGAATTTGATTCTTCTGTGCAGCATAGAATCACGTGATTATATATTCCTTAAGAAAGGGACTGAAGCCTAGGAAGGAGAATATCAAGAAACCAATATTATAGAAATGGCATATTGTTGTTGGTAATGGTGGTATTATTGTTCTTGTTTTATTGTTATTTCTATTAGTTTTTTTGTTATTTTTGTTATTGTTGCTTTTGGATGTTTTTCTGTTATTGCATTTGACTTTGTTAGTATTGTTTTTGGTATTATAGTTCGTTGTAGTTGTTTTTGTTACTATTCTTTGGCATTTATCTTGCAGACTTCTGATCAACATCTGTGACTGTCTTGTCTATGCATATCGAGAACTACGCTGTCGGAATTGATTTCAAGAAGATTTGCAGCTATTTCTAACATGTTGTGTGACTGTTCAGAGGTTCTCTGGTGGCTAATATGTTATATAACAATACGAAATGGACAAGAACTGCAGAGAGAAAACGCGGGAGGATTAGGGAAATTCTGTTCCTTAACGAAAGGCAGACATTTGATATTTGGTGAAGAGATTTTTGTTATCTAACCTTCAATTTACTCTGATCCACAAGACATATTGTCATAGGCGTCCTTCCAGTTCCCATGACCATACAGTATATTTTGTAAACTAAATAATCCAATGTAATACCGAAGACGGTAGAGAAGGAAGAAAAACAAAGGAACCATAGCAAGAAAAATTCCATCGACCGAAGTAAAGTGAAAATCAAAGTCTACCATGACGGATTAGAACTCAGAATATAAACAGCAATAACTAAACGTTGCAATGATTATTTTACCAGAAATTCATCGATTCTATTGTCGAACGTTCTAACAACAAAGACGACAGATGTCCAATAAAAATATATGATTGATATTGTACAGTAAATACACACACAGGCATATATATATATGTGTGTGTGTGTGTGTGTGTGTGTGTGTGTGTGTGTGTGTGTGTGTAAACTAAAATAAATAATTATTCAGTGTTGTTATTTTAAAGAAGTTGGGATGCTGGTGAATCGGGGTGGTTTCCTTCCTAATTGAAAATAATATTGAAATAAGAATATTATTGTAATCTTATCCAAATAGTAATTTTAATTTGAAGAGAACAATGAAATCTGTTTACACAAGAGATAAATCAAAAATATCTGGTCAACTGATTGAACGACGGCTTTCAATTATGCCAGTGAATTAGCAGGCATTAGAGCATAGCGTGAAATCAACTATTTCACTGACTTGGAAGCGAAGGAAATCTGTCTACCAAAACAGGTTTTACCAATATGTTTCTTCGTATATCTTAATCGCAAATTGCGATTATATTATGTTCCTTAGAGTATCTGTAAGTTTGCCAACGCTTCCAAACTTAATCGTGAATTATAACCAAGAAACATTTTTCGCCATTCACAGACTCAGAAAGCAACAGTAGCTCACTCTATTTTCATTACTGATTGTAATTATTACATTGTTAATTAATTATTCCTGCCTCCCTTTTTTGTTTTCATTTTCTTGAGTTACTGTTGCTCTCATTGTCTTCTCTGTCACTCACTCCTTTCCTCCTTATTAAATGGGGACTTAATCGGCACCGTCTTATGACATGTTTCACTTGGCAATTGACCTCAGGTGTCTCATGGATTTAAGGGTTGAATATTGATTTATGTATACTGTAACACACATGCTGTGTGTATATATGGAAGCATCAAAGGATTGCTTTGTCCGGTAGGGGAATCTATAATAGTCTTAATGTAACTTTGACACTAGTCTGTTATTAATTGACGTTAAAATCCGGACGAAATTCATTGTTTCCATAGAAACAAAAAACGAAATAGATTCCCCTTTTGGTTTGGTCGATAAGTATACCAGTCGGTCAATACATATATGCATCATAGAATAGTCATGTAAACAATTTTAAAACGTGTAAAACTTGCGCTGACTTCCAATAATTTCTTGATAGTACACTATCTTGATAGTACACTATCTTGATAGTACACTCGACTATCGTGGG
>NC_068993.1:31593893-31598211 GCF_001194135.2 Octopus bimaculoides
ATCATTTGTATATATTTATTTTATTAAAAATGCAAAACGACACCACAGAGGAGTCGACGTAAGCTTAAATAATAAACATCGATAGGGGAACCGCGATAGGTAAACCACGATATGGCACGGGATTACTGTATACTATAAAATTTTAAGAAGTTTTATTGCACAATTTCAATTTGGTCACTCACAATGTTCTAATGTCGGAAGTTGGATACGGGGTAATTTTTATAAACATCAGGAGATTTCTCGGTTTCTTGTTTTAATTTATCAATATATTTTTTCATTAGGCACAGAAATGGTTAATGTCTTTATTTATTGCAGATCCGTTTGGAAAGATATCAATTTGTTATGTATGAGAAAGCTTCCACTTTTTCTCATTTATTAGAACTAAATTTTCGGACCTCTTGTTACTTTCACATACGGTTTTACATTACTCCCTTCACTTCCACACCTTCTTCCAAATTTTAATGTGCTTTATTAATTGTTGTTGTAGTTATTACTACTTTTTCTTCAGGTCTATTTAGGTGCGATTTTGAATGGCTCGCGGCACCGGTCGCTGTGTAATTATTATTTGTCTGAAAATATATTCAAAATATTTCCCATAACTCTTTAATTTAAATGGTTACTCGCCGTACCTTTTAGCGCAGCAATAATAAAACGTAAATAAGCTGGAAAACCTGAAAGATATGATATATAAAATATTAATCCACTTATCCTACTGGTAATTATATGCAGAACTTAAGTAGGGTGCATTGGTTTACCCTACTCGGATATACGGTTAAAACAAGGCTCGTACTGTTGAATGTAAAGGAATTCTGCTTTAGCATTAGCTTCTATAGAAGTGATGTTATGATATCCGCACTGACTTTATTGCTGTAACTATCACACTCATCTGATGCATTTTAGCAAATCATATATTAAGCTTTCTTTTCGCTGCTACTGTCCTCATGTACTTTTCAAGTATACCTTCAGATATCACTGTTGTAGGGAATTCAAGAAGGTTGAACTTTATGTGGTGTACTGTATTTTTTAGTATATCCTTATTTATTCCTTAGCTGGACACTATTCTTTCTACAGCTGAACTTGTTGAAAATTTGGCCTGATAGCCCTCTCTTATTTCTATGACTCTACTTAGAGTTTCGAGGATTTTATGAAATCAGCTATTTTATGGTTAATTGTGGATCTATAAACATTACGGAGGCTGTTGTTTTCCTATCTAACCACTTGTTGATATTAGCTATTTTATTATATTTAACGATTATATTATGACTCATGACGATATAACAACAACTGCACAATTTAATTCTAAAATTGTTCATACAATTTGCGTATCTACATACAATCTCGTAATGAGTCAATGGGCGAATTATATATTTATGAATTTTAGATCAGTTATATGTAAATATATAAATGCACACATAGATATACGTACATATATATGTGTGTATATATATATGTATATATATATATATATATGTGTGTGTGTGTGTGTGTGTGTGTGTGTGTGTGTGTGTGTGTGTGTGTGTGTGTGTGTGTGTGTGTATTAGCTGAGTTCGAGGTTAAATTAATCGTCTAATGGATATAAGTATCCATTACACTACCGGTATATTATCTATGTTTAACCATGGGCATACACATGCAAACATATTATGCTCATAAATTATAGGTAAAGACAGGATAAACATGGGTTTATCAAGAATGAAAATTTGAAGAAAACAGTAAATGGAGAAATATTGATGAACAACAATTGACTTACACCAATTATTATTTATTAATTCACTGCAAATAGACTGCACCCCATCTAACAGCTGTTTCTGCTTCGAATGTTGCATAGTATTTTCATTACAATGCAAAGATATCTATCATACTTGGTAATAATACCGATCTAAAGCATGGAGCTTCATCAGAGTTAAGAATGAATAAAGGAGAGAATAGAGAAGAAAAAATGGAAAATTTGAATATGGTTGTAATCATACCATTTTGCTTGTGGATATCTTTGGGGCGTTAATTAAATGACAGCACTAAAATAGCAATTGGTGAATTAATCCTTTGTACAGGAGGAGGGGGATAGGATGAATAAATAATAAGTAAACAAAAAATAGTCGGATACGCCAACAGGTTTTAGTCGGAGAAGGGGTGAAGATACAGTAAGGTTTTAGATTAATCATAATAATTTGTAATAATTATGTATGTAGTACTAATTAGTAGTATTAATCATAATAAAGTGTTAATCGGTTAAATGTAATTTTTATTTATTTACCAGTAGGTAGTTAAGTCCTTCTACCTGTTGTCCCAACTGAAATAGGCCAAGGTCCAACGTTCGATGTAATTGGTCAGTTTAAATTTACAAACAAAAGACCAGCTATTGAAACCGTTATATGGGGTAAGATAAATAAATAAATGAATACGAAAACGGTGTATGTTGTAAAGGGCCCTAAAACGCTTAGAATAGTAAATACCAGATTAAAAAAATAATATTATGGAATAAATATTATGAGAGGAACCTATTCGGACATTCAGGAAATAAGACGGTTGGGGTTGAAAATGGTCCAAAAGGTTTTTAATAGGAATGTGAAATTAGTAAACACAATGAAACGAATTTATTCCGTAAGAAAATTATGGCAATATTTATGGTTCAGGGGATGTAATAACTTGGGTAAGGGGCAATAATTTGGGACTGCTGATTGCCATCCAATACACCTTGGCCTATCTCATTTCGGACAATAGATGGAAGGGCTTACCCACTTACTAGTAAATAAATAAAAATTAGATTTAACTGATTAGAACATTATTATGATTAATGCTATTAGTTAATACTACAAACATAATTATTATAAATTCTTATGATTAATCTAAAACCTTACTGTATCTTCACCCCTTCTGTATCTTCACCCCTTCTGTATCTTCACCCCTTCTCCGACTAAAACCTATAGGTGTATCCCACTATATTTTTTTGTTTTGTTTTTTAATTATTTATCCATCCTATAGCCCTGTACAAAGGATTAATCCACCAATTGCTATTTTGGTGTAGTAGTTTAATTAACGGCCCTCAGAGATTCTCAAGCAACATAGTATGATTACAACCATATTCAACTCTTCAGTTTTTCTTCCCTATTCTCTTCTTCTGTATGCATTCTTCACCCTGATGACGCTCCATGTTTCAGATCGGTTTTATTACCAAATATGATAAATATTTTTTCATATCAATGGCAACACCATACAACATTGGAATCAGAAATAGCTGTTAGATGGGATGCAGTCTATTTGCGTTGAATTAATAAATAATAATTGATATAAGTCAAATGTTCATCAATATTTCTCCATTTTCTGTTTTCTTTATATATATACAAGTCAATAAGAGGTTAAAGTAGCTTCATTAAAGCAACTTTTATGTGTGAAATGTACAACTGAAATGTTTCCGATATGTACACAGCTTAAGGCGGCGACCTGGCAGAATTGTTAGCACGCTGGTCGAAATGATTAGTGGTATTTCAGCCGTCGCTACCTTATAAGTTCAAATTCCACCGAGGTCGACTTTGCCTTTCATCCTTTTGGAGTCGATAAATCAAGTACCAGTGAAACACTGAGAGCGATGTAGTCGACCACAAATTCGAGGCCTTGTGCCTATAGTAGAAAAGATATTAATACAACTTAAGGCAGTGATCGGGCACTGCTCCAAAAAAATTCTTAACACCATTTCTTCCGTCTTTGTGTGTTGATTTCGAATACCAGCAAGGTCAACTTTGCCTTTTATCCTTCTGGAGTCGATACAATAATACTAGTTGAGAACTGGTGTCTGCACATTCGGAAATTGCTAGCGGTGTGCCAAATTCTGAAACTAATATTAAAACAGCGTCGTGGAGTAATTGCACTTTGATGACTAGTTTTCAGCACAGGATAGTTTCCCTTACACCATAGCATTCAAGCCAGCGATGTTTCTTAACTGTCCCATATTCAACAATCGGACCAAACTTGACCAATGAAACTGAGTCAACCTAATCCATTGTAGATGCAACATCATAAATTTTACGAATAGTACTCGCAAAAGGATTATATGTTCACACCATGTGCATCAAACTTGCAATTAAGATAACCATCCAGTAATTCCTGAAATAATCCACCCCTCTAAAATGTCATGTGTGTGTGTGTGTGTGTGTGTGTGTGTGTGTGTGTGTCTATCTGTCTGTGTGTGTGTCTATCTGTCTGTGACTATCTGTCTGTGTTTGTGTCTGTGTCTGTGTGAGTGTACGCGTTGCATGTTTGCGTGATTACGTGTTCATTATAGAATGCACTATCGTAAAGAGTACTGTTTATGGGGAAAATT
>NC_068993.1:31601973-31605153 GCF_001194135.2 Octopus bimaculoides
GTGTGTGTTGTGTATTTGGTGTTTGTTTGGTGTTCGCTGTTTATATATGTATCTGTGATTGAACTTAATGTTGTAGGAAATCAGTAGCATGGTAACAGCCGTGGTAGTCCTTTGTGTAGTTGTGTGTCTCTTCACATCTTCAATAATGGTCAGCTTAAAGTATGCGTGCGCGTTTATATGTGTGCACGCGTGTATATATATGTTGTGTGTGGTGTGTGCATGCGTCTGTGTGCGCGCGTGTGTGTGAGTGTATGTGTGTACACGCATGTGTGCGTCTATGTGTGCGTGAGTGGAGTTATGTGTGAAGTTGTGTGTGTGGTGTTATACGTGCGTTCCTCTGTGTGTGTGCATGCGTGTGCCTGGGTGTGCGTGCGTGTATGTGCATGTAGATATGTATGCGTTCATGTGCGTGTGTGTGTTCATGTGCGTGTGTATATATGTGTGTGGATACGTGGGTTTGTGTGTGTAATGCGTGTATATGTGTGTGTTCGCGAGTGTATGTGTGTGTCTGCGTGTGTGTATGTACGTGTGTGAGTGTATGTGTGCGTGTGTGCGTGTGTGTGTACGTGTGTGTGCGCGTGTGGGCTTGTGTGTAAGAGTGTATATGTGCTTGTGTCTACTTGCATGTGTATGTATGCATGTATGTTTGTGTTGTGTGTGTGCATGTATGTGTGCGTTTTGGTTGTGCATGTATGATTGTGTTGGGTGTGTGTGTGCTGTATGTATGGGAGGTATATGTGATGTATATGTGATTTCATGTGTTTCTGTGTCCGCGTATGTGTGCGTGTGTGTGTATGTGCATGTGTGTATGAATGTGTGCGTTGGGTTGTGTGTGTGGAGTTATATGTGCGTTGCTGTGTGCGTGTATGTATGAGTATGTTTGTATATATACGCGTGTGTGTGTATGTGTGTGTATGCAGAAATAAAATAAAATATGATAAAATAAGATCAATAAAGAAGAGGAAAAGGGGAAGGATGCAAGATGAAAAATTAAATTAATGAATAAATATGATGAATGTAAGATACAAAAAATAACACATACAAAATAAAAAATATAAAAAAATAAGAAAATAAGAAAATAAAAAAAATAAACTAATGGGATAAAATAGAAATTAATACAATTAGAAGAAATATAGTAAACATTAATACAATTAAACAATTTTAAAAATTCGACGGGAAAAAAGATGAAAAATATTGAAAAAAAGGTAACATTGTAAAAAAGTAAGTGGATATAAGAGAGGATAAAATAAGATAAAATAAATTAAAAGCTGCTTTTTTAAGGAGGGTGTAGAGACAGTCGTTAAGAGGAGTGTGTTGTGTTGAGTCCGAAATGAGTTTGTGTCTGTAGACTGAAATTGTAACGCTGTTCCAAGCGGAGTCGGGAGTGTATGGCTCTGTGGTGCAGGACAATGCCAAAAATGGAGATATTAGAGGTACAAATGACGGGCGACGGGGGTGTTCGTACGTAGCTGAACATCTCGTAGATGTTCGGTAATCCGGTCTGACCAACGTAGAGTTTATTGCAGAGATTACATCTAATGCAATAGATAAGACTTGAAGAGGTGCAGAAGGAGTCTCTAATGTGGAGGGTGTGCTGGTTGGATCCAGTGATGGAGGTGGTGTTGGTGATGAAAGGGCAGGTGTGGTCATATATATATTATATATATATCACCAGTTGAACATATATATATATATATATATATATATTGCATACATACATACATACATACATACATACATGCATGCATACATACATACATACATACATGCATGCATGCATACATACATACATACATACATACATACATACATACATACATACATACATACATACATATATATATATATATATATATATATATATATGCGCTTTGATGAAACTGTCTTTAATCAATGTAGTTTGGACAACTAGAGACTTCACTGTCAGCTTCGAATTTATTGTGTGAGTACGTGTGTATGTACGTATGTTTGTTTGTGAGTGTGTGTGTCTGTCTGTCTGTGTCAATGTGTGTGCCTGTTTTTACAAGATTTTTAATATATACTTAAAGGTTCCTTGCACTCAGACTTCATACTGAGACTTCTGAGGCTGTAATTTTGTATATGTACAGGCATACAAAAATTAGTGGATTAATAATCTAAGCATATGTTTTATATTCAACTGTTGTTTATTCTCTATGACCTAGAGGCAATATCTAAATCACTGGAAATGTTCATATAGTAACCTATCTTTTTTTCCTGGGTAGAAATTGATACTTTCTGATTTTTCTAGTTCTCTGCATTTTTTATATTTTTCTTTACTCTCATTATAATAAGTGATGAAAATAATCTGTACACGATAATTATTCATAAGGGATTGCTGCACTGTAATTTGGTCTGCTATAAAAGATGATTTTCTCAGTAAAGTATTCTAAGACTTCAATCTAAGTCACAACCACCACACTCTCATACATCATATTCTTCTTTTCTTCTTTTCTTCTAACACACACTTCCCTCTCCCCCTCTTTTTCTATCAAATATTCACTTAAATTTCCTCTCTCGGCTTCTTTCTTTCTCTCCTTTTTTTTGTTTCTCTCTCTCTTCTCCAAGTTGTAAGACAAATTCAGTCCTCATATAATACACCTGATTCAGACTAGAATAAACCAGATGAAACAGCATCAGTTGAGAGTATTGAATATTTGAAGAATTATATTTCAAATACTTCTGAAGTGACATAAAACGATAGGAATACTAAATAAAACAAAAACAAATAAAAGGTAAAATATAAAAAGCACATAAGAAGAAGAAAAAGAAGAAAGAATAATAATAATAATAATAATAATAATAATAATAATAATAATAATAATAATAATAATAAGAAGAAGAAGAAGAAGAAGAAGAAGAAGAAGAAGAAGAAGAAGAAGAAGAAGAAGAAGAAGAAGAAGAAGAAGGTGGCATCAAGTCAAAGTAGATACTCAAAAAGGAACTTCTCATTATCACAGAGGAAAGAAAGTAATTAGTAAGACACTGTGCAACATATAATTTTTGCAGTGGTAGTAGTAGTAGTAGTAGTAGTAGTAGTAGTAGTAGTAGTAGTAGTAGTAGTAGTAGTAGAATACCGAGAAATCTGAGAAGCAGCAGTAGTTCTAAAATCTCTGCTGTAATAATCACTCTTACCAACACTATCTTGTCATTATATATATA
>NC_068993.1:31605811-31608802 GCF_001194135.2 Octopus bimaculoides
TCTCTCTCTCTCTCTCTCTCTCTCTCTCTCTCTCTCTCTCTCTCTGCTATGACTCCAGTAAACGGAAACAGATCAGCTTTAATTTCAACTCTTAAATGACTTTAGATTGAACTTCAGATTGACCAACCTGAAAATTTCGATTTGCGTCGTGCTGACGATTTCATCAAGAGAAGCACTCAAATTCACTTTATTACCAAAATGTGTAAATGACTTCACATAGTTTAGGTATTTCCCATAATCCTGTATAAGAGTGTCAGGAAAATTGTGAACCGGTGTTCTATGTTTTGCACCTCGAATTTGTTTAGGAGTAGTGCAAGGTTGGTGGATTACTTCCGTCTTCTTTATACTGATGGTCAAACCAAAGGATTTACATGCAGCAGAAACCCAGTCTAGAACTTCCTGAGCCTCTTCTAAGGAGGTCGCTACTAGTGCAACATCATCTGGAAAATGTAGATCACGAATGAGACTGGTGCGTACCAGTGTTGTAGCTTTGAAACGCTGATGATTGAATAGTCCACCATTTGTTCGAAACTGGAATTTGACACCAATTTGTATGTCACCAGAAGCATCTTTCAGTATCACTGAAAAGAAGAGTGCAAACACAATAGGGGACATAACACAACCTTGCTTTGTGCCGTTTGTAATGTCGAAAGGAAGCCGAAGATAGCCCACCGGACACGATAGCAACTTTCATTCCCTCATGAAAGGAGGTGATAACATTCAACATCTTGTCAGGTATACCACGCTTTTTCAGAACTTTTCATAGTGCTTGCCGGTTAACAGTGTGGAAGGCCTTAGTAAGGTCAACGAATACTACGAACAACTCTTCATTTTTCTCACTACCTTTTCCATGACCTGTCGGAGGGAAAAGATCGTGTCGATAGTGCCACGATCAGAGTGAAATCCGCACTGTGATTCATTTACAACGTGTGTGATGATCCTATCAAGAATGAGTCAAGCAATAGACAGAAGTAATATTCCACGATAATTATCAGACACTTCTGTTTCCTTTATTTTTATAAAGATGTTGAATTGAGGTATCCTTGAAGTCCTGTGGTACACCGCTTACCATCCAGAGATTTATGAAGAGGTCAGTCAATTTCATAAAACGCTTCTGCCCACCATGTTTGTAAATTTCAGGAGAGATAGCATCCCTGCCAGGTGCTTTACCAGATGAGATCTGTTTAATAGAGTTTACCCCTTCCAAGTAGGTTGGCTCCAGAGACAGTTCCGGTATTTCAGTGTGCTGTGGAACAGACATTATAACGTCAACATTAGTGACCGAGATGGAGTTCAACACGGCTTCAAAGTGATCCTACTATTCTTTCAGGATGTCAGATTTGTCAGTCAGCAGTGTCACTCTATTCGATGAAAAAATAGGAGTAACACCGTGCTCTTGAGGACGATACACTTTCTTGAGGCCATGATAAAAGGCTTTAGAATCCTTTCTGTCTGCAGCTTCTTGGAGTTCAGTAGCTTTGAAAGACCACCAAGTCCCCTTCATCTGTCTCAGAGCATGTTGGGCCTGGCCTCTACATTTCTTCTAGGCATTCTCTTTCCTGGATGAGCTCTTATCATTTATCCATCTTTTGTGAGACCTGTGCATTTTATCTATCAACAGTTGGACATCTGTGTAGTTATCGTTGAACCAATCTTGCTGTTTACGAACAGGAAGCCCAAGAACCTCTACAGATGCAGAGTGCGTTGCATCACGCAGGGCCTTTCTAATGACTCTATGTCATCATTGATATCAACAGTGATGAGTGCAGTGTCCAAATTGATAGACAACCCAGCCTGTTTTTGAACAGTTTTCAAAGGCAGAACATTAATGTGCTTATGCACTAATAACTTTTGTAGTATTGTTTGTTTCAGATGGAACGTAGCTTTACTACAGAGAAGAAAAATGTCAGAGAGATAGCAGGTGTTACGAAAGTCCCTAATATCTCGTTTCTTAGTGATAACATAGACTATGAGATGCCAATCCTTAGATCCAGGATGCCTCCAGATTGTCTTGCAACAATTTCACTGTTGAAAAAAAGGCATTTCTGATGCTTAGACTGTATTCCCTGCAGATGGAGAGCACACGCAGACCCTTGGAGTTCATTCGAGATACGCCATGGAGACCAAGTACCCTCTGATGCCTGATAGTCAGTGTCAACACGAGCGTGAAGTCGCTCATAAAGATAAGTTTATCCCTATGGTGACAACTGGAGATGACATCACGGAGTTGGTTGTAAAATTCATCCTTTTTCCTGCTCAGTGCTAACCAGAGAGCAGCAGCGGATTGACAAGCTTAAGGTGAATAAGCAACGTTTGGTGCTCCTATTCTCGCCCCTCTTCCTGTTGGGAAAGCAGTGTTGTGTTTAAATAGACCCGCTTTGTCACCACTGGAGGACACGGTCAGCACAGTTACTTGCAAGTTCTGTGCTGGAACGGCCATCATCCAATGGTTGCGACTGTGTAGAGTTCCAGCAAGATTCCTCCAGTAACTTTCTTTACCTGTCTTCACCGCTTTGACTCCCTCGCCAGAGGACTCTTTGATTTTTTTCAAGTTGAAGCTGCGCCGTATTGAATGAATAAATGTAATTTGTCAGAAAACCTACACGTATGATTTGATTTGAGTGTTGAAGGCCTGTGTAGAACCAGCCACACTTTTTGGAAGTGATGATAGCAAGTGCCCCAATACCAAGAACAACACACCTCAAGCTTTTACTTCAGAAGTTTCCATCTCCTGGATGAGCCGCTATAAACAAGCTGGAGAGCCTAGTCTACAGTATGAGTCAGAGTTTTCTGAGAGTACAGCCTTGTTAAGGAGACCCTCAGCAACAGAAGATCTGATTTTATATCGGAGTTACCCTATCCTAGATGGGATGTCTTCAGCATGGTTAGAGAGCTTCATCTGCCCCCTAATATATGGAATTAAATATATCAGTAATATGTATATATATATATATATATATGTGTATATATATATTATATATATACATATAT
>NC_068993.1:31609023-31619471 GCF_001194135.2 Octopus bimaculoides
TATATATATATATATATATATATATATATATAATTGGATGGCCGTTGACTACTCATGAATTCCTACGCCCTTTATGACAGGCTTTATTTTTCCTCCTGCAGGGTATCCAACTATCTGTCAACCCCACCAAGGTTGCCAGTTTAGTCACTGACGAAACGACTATGTAACATGTACTGGGTTATATATTACCAGAAGCAAACAAGAGCATCTAATAACACTCGAGAGGGACATTACTTTTTTATTAAGGGTGGAGGTGCCTAAGGAGACATACAGTAAGAGGCATCTCAAACAAGCAGTTTGGTTGATTAGGTCGGGGTTAGGGTAGGTGGGTGGGAGTAGTTACGTGAAAAATGTGAGCAAGCTGGAAGATATAGTTCTCTAGATAATGAATTAAAAAAAGAGAAAAAAGACAAGATGACCACATTAGTCTGAAAAAGATATAGGTATGTATGCGTACAGTAATAAGTTCTTAGAAAGAATTAGTCTAGCGAAAGAAAAAGTACAACTTACGTTTAAAAAGATGCTAAATCCGACAGGGCAACGATAGAGTTGGAGAAGGAGGAAGATAGAGAAAGCGAGAGGGAGGGATGGAGGAAAATAAAGATATCTAGACAGTGATTTATGAACCAGCAGGCTGGAAGATACAGGGACATGGAGAGAGAGACTGACCGAGAGAGAGAGAGAGAGAGAGAGAGAGAGAGAGAGAGAGAGAGAGAGAGAGAGAGAGAGAGAGAGAAACGTGAGCAAGTCGGAAGATATAGTTCTCTCGGAAATAATTAAAGAAAAACAGAAAAGATAGCATATTGTTTTTTCAGAGAGATGACCACACTAATCTGCAAAAGATATAGGTAGGTATGCGTATAGTAATACGCTGCTATGTTAGAAAGAATTAGTGTAGCGAAGGGAAAAGGAGAAGCTTACATTTGAAAAGTTACAAAGTCCGACAGGACAACGACAGAGAGTTCGAGAAGGAGAAAAATTGAGAAAGCGAGGAGGGACCGAGGAGCATAAAGATATCTAGACAGTGACTTACGAACCAGCAAGCTCCAACACATGGGGAGAGGGAGAATGAGAAGGATAGAGAAACGTTAGTAAGCTGGAAGATATTGTTCTGTAGGTAATTAATTAAAGACAAAGAGAAAAATAGCATGTCTTCTTTTTCAGAGAGATGACCACACTAGTTTGCAAAAAGTACAGGCATGCATGCGTATACGCTGCTATGTTAGAAAGAATTAGCCTAGCGAAGGGAAAAGGATAAGCTTACACTTGAAAAGTTTCAAAGTCCGACAGGACAATAGAGAGTCGGAGAAGGAGAAAGCTATCACACGAGGAGATGTTGAAAAATCGGGTATAGCTGATAATGTATGGAAAAACGTAGACCCCTTCCCCTGTGGGATAAAATTTAAAATAATAGACAGAGTACACCACTGGAAAACACGAAAACTAAAAGTGGCAGCACATATGCTGAGACACACTAACCTCCTAAGCAGACCTAGTGTAGATATGAATAGAATATGGGAACCGGTATTAAGGAAAGATACAAAAATAAGCCCTAAAATTCACTCAATAATTGCCCACGGGCATATACCATAATGTTTAAGAGCGAGGGCTACTAACCCCTCTTTTCCCCACTGTTAAGGAAAAATTAATCAACCTTAATTTCAAATTTTAAATGACTTTAGATTTAGTAACTTGAAAATCTCGAGTTGTGTCGTACTGATGAGTCTCAAATAAAATGAAATGGAACCATGAATGACTACTCCATTTTCAAAAAAAAAAAAAATCACTCTCCAATAAGAATTTACAATACGAAACAACGTAAACAGGCTTAGAAGCGATTCTCTCCTTTTAAGCACACATACATGCACAGTCTCTCTCTCTCTCTCTCTCTCTCTCTCTCTCTCTCTCTCTCTCTCTCTCTCTCTGTCCATCACTGCCAAGCCTTCAGTGAAGGAACACGTGTATATTTTCTCTAATATTTGCGTTTTTTAAGACGAAATTTTGGTTTGTGGGATATTTCTTTGCTATTTCTAGGAGATCGAGTCACCATTTAAAAACTATGTTATTTTAGGTTTTGGTGAGGGTTGTCTTGTGATTGTTGTGTATAGAAACGGAGAGGGTAGGAGAGTTCAATAATATTATGCAAACCTTATATATTTAATATATAAAATAAGATAAATAAAAAACACTTCAAGAGATCCAAGATGATATTTACACAGTTATCAAATATTATATTAGAAAACCCTAATAATATTTAGGAATCATATTACTATATCATATCACTATATCATTATAGAAATGGTTGATTACCATTCCTTCAGTACAAATTCCAAATGGAATGGCAGAAACATTTTTAATGCCTAGAATATAGTTTAATTCAGCAGCAACTTCTATGACGTATTTGTTTGATTTTTTAGTTCGGTTCTGCACAACATGATATTTAATTGTTGCCGCTATATCAATAATACATTTGTGAGGCAAAGTTATTTATAGGCTTATTAAGTGCACGCATAGGTTCTGGATTTGTGGTCTATTCATATTGAGATTTTTTTTAATCTAAAATAGTTGGAAATTCGGATGATTTGACAAACATTTTGTATTGAAAATTTTAAACTGGCGATCTACCGTGAATTCGGCGGTAATTTTCTCTCATTTTCATCGTAGAATTATGTGAACATTTAATTATTTAATTAAAATTGTTCACTTTAATGATTCGGACATTTTAACTAGTTTATTGAAATTGTACAAGGAAAACCAGCACTGATTTACATCATTCTAATGATCTTGATATTGAATATTAATCTTAATACTGACGATAAATTAGCAGATCAGAATTTCAGCTCCAAACTATTTGAAAGCATTTTTAATTTGCTTGCGTCATTAAAAATTTAATATCTGATACGCAAATTAGGCACTCCATTGCTTATTTCTACTTGGTTTTATAAAAGTTCACCAAACGGTGCAGGTGTGGCTGTGTGGTAAGAAACTTGCTTTTCAACCACATGGTTCTGGGTTCAGTCAAACTGCGTAGCAACTTGAGCATGTGTTTTCTGGTATAACCTTGGTGGATTTGGTAGACGGAAACTGAAAAATGCCCGTCGTATATATACATATATAAAGAGAGAAGGTGTGTGTCTGATTGTCTGTGTTTATTCCCATCACCAATTAACAACCTGTGTTGGTGTGTTTACGTTCCCGAAACTTAACGGTTTGGTAAAAGAGAGTGATAGAATAAGTACCAGGCTTGAAAAAAAAAAGGTATTGGGGTCTATTTATTCGACTAAAATTCATCAAAGCGGTGCCCCAGCATGGCCGCAGTTAAATGAATGAAACAAGTAAAAGAATATATATATAGTGAGGCTTTTCCTGGTTTTGACTCTTGTTATTATTACTACTCATGGGAAAGTACTTCTGCACCTTAGGGGAACAGAAAGACCTGACGATGTAGAGTCCACATAATTCGGGCTGCTACAATTACGAAACAAAATTTCCTCTAAGTTTACTTCATCACATTAAAAAACGTACAACGATACCATGTGTGTGTTTGATTAAAGGGAACAAGCCTGCTACTTTCTTTATTTCTGACATTCCTTGAAGAACGCCATGGATATACGAAGAGAACAGCAATATACAGATATGAAACCAACATGTAAAATTTGAATAAATTTAACAGACATATCATTCAACATTTCAACTAATAACTTTTATATTATATACTAGATTAGAAACGACATAAAATCGGAAGATAACATACTGTTGAAGCTTATGGCTGTAATTGCTTTGGACAGAACATGAAACCTAGAGAAGTAGCAAAGACCGCAGAAACTAAAATTCTTGAGTACATTTAAATATTCGGTTGCATTTCTTATATTTCTTATTGAAGAATTAGATGCTGCTTTTCCAAACTTGTACAGAAAAATATCTCTGAGTTTCTAACACACACACTAAGACATTAACACACATACACACGTATACACACATACGCACATAAGCACATACACACAGGCACACATGCACATGTGAACACACACACACACACAAGCCGTGAAGATAGTCAGATGATTCAAATGTGGAGAGTTTTTTTTAAGAAGCGGTTCTTATGAATGTAGTAAAGAAATAGAATTCATCGAGGAATTCTTCTGCACACATACCTAAAAGCACATATCTTACAGAATTAATTCACAAACCCCAAAATCAAATTCTTTGTAACAGTTGCAGACATATACAATCTTCAAAAGCACTATGTATGTTTGTGTGCGTGCATACAAATCTTACTTCAACATTCAATATAAAATATTCATAAACTTTTATAAAATAAAATTTTCTGATTTGAAATTTTTTTTTAAAGTTACTTATCTCATTTCCAAAGAGAAATAAAATTAAGTTTAGATTGACATGTTACACTTAATATTGAACCATCGTCATCATCATCATCATCATCATCGTCGTCGTCGTCGTCGTCGTCGTTGTTGTTGTTGTTGTTGTTGTTGCTATATTCAAATTGCGCCGAGGTCGACTTTGCCTTTTATCCTTTCGGGTAATTGGATGTCTTCGCTTTTGACTACCTGTCCCCATTTCATGACTAATATTGTGCACTTATCTATGCCAAATTCCGTACTGATATCTTTGCTGAAGAGTCTTACAGTCTGTATTAAGGAATCTATCTCTTTTTCATTCTTACTAAAAAGCTTCAGATCATCCATGTAGAGTAAATGGTTAATTTTTCTATTACTATTTCTGAACTGATACCCTGCCTTTGCATTCCTTAATACTAAGCTGAGGGGAATCAGACATAAGACAAATATTAAAGAGACAACGAGTGCCCCTATTTTGCCGGGAATTATTGAAAGTGCCAGCAAGCTAAGGTGGCACTTGTTTACTGGTCATGCTTCAGAAGTAACTTATCCCTGCAAAGCACAACTTTTAGTTGCTACTAAAAACATGTTGGGTGTTTATTTACAGCCAACAGACTCCCAGTCAAAATACCCTAAGCTATGATCTTATTATAATACAAAGATATATCTAAAAATTATATGACATATCTCTGCAACTTTTAATTTATTTAATGTATTGCTATGTCTTAAATGTAGAACTGTCCCGTCCTTGAATTTAATTAATTTCTCGAAAGTAAATTTTACCCTAGGAGGTAAATTCTCATTCCCTCCTATCTAATTCATTCCTCGCTCTCTTTTGCTCCCTCTCTCTCCCTCCACCTCTTTCTCTCTCTCTCTCTCTCTCTCTCTCTGCAAAGCACAACTACTAAAAACATTCTGGGTGTTTATTTACAACCCAGAGAGTCCCAGTCAAAATACCCTAAGCTATAATCTCAATATAGTACAAAGATATATCTAACAATTATATGACATTATTATTATTATTATTATTATTATTATTATTATTATTATTATTATTATGATTATTATTATTATTATTATTATTATTATTATTATTATTATTATTATTAAGGCAGCGAACTGGCTGAATCGTTAACACGCCGGGCAAAATGCTTAGCGGCATTTTATCAATCATTATGTAATAAGTTCAAATCAGACGTAGGTCCACTTTACCGTTCACCCTTTCGAAGTCGATAAATTAAGTACCAATTTTCAGGCCTTGTACCCAATATCAGGCTTTGTGCCTATAGTTGAAAGGATTATTATCATTATTATTATTAAGGCGGCGAGCAGGCAGAATCGTTAGCACGCCGGGCATAGTGGTTAGCAGAATTTTGTCCATCTTTTACACTCTGAATTTAAATTCCGTCGAGGTTAACTTCGTCTTTCATCCCATCAGAGTCAATAAAATAATTACCAGTTGAGTAATGGTATTGATGCAGTCGACTTCCTCACTCTCTACGAAATAGTCGGCCATGTGCCAAATTGTGAAACTCTTATCATTATAATATAAGAAACTAGACTTTAATCTCCTTTGAAAGAGAAAAACGGATGATCGAAACAACTATATATATATATATATATATATATATACACACACGTATAACGTATATATTAAGTGTGTGCAGCTATGGACGCATATGTATGTGTGCATATTTGAGTGCGTTTATCAGGATTGCCAAATCTATGACTCTCCCAAAGTTCGGGGATGCTATGAGCTCTGTCATGTGGTTGACCTCAGAAATTATGTAGGATCTCAGAAGAAAACCTGCCAATAAGGTATTGTCATTCTAATAGCACAGCTGCTCGAAATAATAACCAAATGCCACTTAGGATACACACTCAAATGTTTTTGCAAGAAATTGCACATACGATGTTATCATCCTAGATACAGTGTATACAATAAAAGATAAGCGCGTGTCACTGCAAGAGTTCTTTTATTCATACATTTGCTTTATTACAACTCACTTGTGCCTAAAAACCAACATTGTTGGGGAGGTTGCTAAACTTACAGAGGAATGATAACATAGATCTCTCTGGTGTACTAGACTACGTGTTATTAAACTCAGGTCAACATTTATCCAGGAGACAAAACCAAAACTATTCTATTTATGAATAGACCGTGTCTAATGGGCCTTCCTTTTTACCCTCGGTAGAGTGATACATTTTAAAGGAATTTGACTGCTATTTCTAACTTTTCGGTCAATCGGCCACAAGCCTCATCGGTTCTCTTGTGAATAGTTTGTAGTTTATGGAAAAGATCTAAATTGGGCGTAGGTTAATGATTTCGCTCGCTCACCTAACTTATTTAACAGCAATTTTCTCATGTTTTCACTTCCAGACTGCGATATACAGCTGTATCAATAATTCAAGTGTGGGATTATTCACATAAGTGTGGGATTATTCACATAAAAACTAACAGCCTGCAATTAAATTTGCTCTACACAGACTTTCACTTGTTGTAAAACTATATTGTGAAGGGAATATGTTATCATTCAGTGCCACATTACATCTAGATATATATTTATTGCAGAATCATGCGAATTTAAAATTACGTCAGATCATGCAAAATGCCTCGGTAGATGACTGTTTCATTATTCGTGTTACAATCGCTTAACATTTATCTTAAATGGAGCTACTGCTTAATGAAACATTCATTGGTAGAGTTGCATTGGACACATTCTTGAAAACGCGAAAGTTCCAGGACTCACACAGAGATCTCCACCTTCTCTATACGTATACAAACGTATAAACATACGCACAAGCACATGCATAAATATATACACACATATACACATCTACACAACACTCATGCACATATCACCACCACCGCATACACGTTAATATTCTCACTAACATTATTGTTACATTCACCAACCATTTTTTCCTTTCAAATTAAATATATATATATATCCATTACTATTACCTCTAGCACAGTAACAGCAGCAACACTAGTATGATTCGCTAATATAGCCACAATTAACTCTCAACTCGTGTACAAATGATCATCACGCAATAAGAGATGATGTTTCTAACAAGATTTCTCAATTTTCTTCCATAGCATAAAACTAATCGAACAGGAATTCTAATCGATTCATATTCTAAATGTTTATTGGCATCTCTCGACAAATTGTAACCATTCTCTCTAAAAACAACTCCTCTACATCTCGTACTCAACACCCCAGTCTTATAATATACGTCTCTCCATCTCATTTCGCCCGTCTCTTGCTCTGTGTGTTTAACAGGAGGTATTTTGGCATATATGCATATCTATACGTATATGTACGCATATACACAGACAGTCACTCAGAGACACACACAAACACATGCAGACACACCAACACACACACATCTATAGTAGAATTTACAGGAGAAGCAAGACTCAATTCATGAGTATATGCTTTTTATCTTATTTCATCTTATTTCAACAGACATTCAAGAAGTGACTGAAGGGCAGAGAGTTTAGTATATGGTGCTTATCAAATTTCGATGACTGCCATGCACAAAACTCTCGGCCCTTGAGTCAGTGTCTGACTATTATAAAATAAAAGATAAAGTACATACAAATAAAGATAGAATGAATGAGGCAAAGAGACAGGCACAAAGGTAGGTGTGCGTGTACATATAAATAATTAAATATATGAAAAGCGACGGAAACAATTACACCAGTGTAAATGTTGGGGTTTTGTATGTTTATGTTTATCTGTGTGTTTGTGTATCGATTCAAACGCCATACTGGATTGCAAATTATCTGAAAATATCTAGTAATTTAGAAAGTTTATAAGACCGTGTATACAGAGATGTAACCAACTTGTGTGCATATTTAAATATTTTCATGGAAAAAATGAAAGAGATATTAGCTTCTCTATTTTCAATAAGTTCTGATTTTATCAGTGTGTTCTGCCCTTACCCCGCAGATAGGCCTCTTAATCACGTCTGATTTGTGCAATTTTTCGCAAAAATCTTCGTTGAGGATTTGTTTTCCTTTGTAAATTATGTACATGTCTGTTCGACTGTTTCAAAAGACTTTATTCATTAAAACTTATTAAAACTTCCGAATGTCTTACAACTTTGGAAATGCTTTACTTTCATTTGTTTAAGAAACAAATTCTTCCTCCTAACGGTTTTACTTTTATTTTGTGATAGACAGCTATCATAGAGAAAATGCCAGCTTCCAAATCTTGTTTTGTGATTAGGTAAAATTGATTAAAATTTAAACCGAAGTAACATTTTTCTGCAGTTTTTCTGGAACAAATAAATAACAAATTCAAATTTAACGTGTAAAATGTTCTCAATATACCAGGCTTTAAATTTTTTATGTAATTTTAAAATTTCAGTATATGTGACAGCAACAGGGAAGACACCACAAAAGTAGAGAGACAGACAGTTATATGACGTCAGACACACACGCATGCACGCACGAACACGCACGCACACGCAAACACACACACACACACACACACACACACACACACACAGGTACAAATTTGCAGACGTACACACAGGTAACTACGAGTTTAAAATGTTGTATAGTAGACATGTGTATGTATGTCCATGTGTATGTATGCATATATATGTATTTGTGTGAGCGTTTCTTTGTAATGGACAGCAGAAATGCAACCTACCCCTATCTCCTTAAAGCTACGTATTCCTCACACCCACTTTTCTTTCTATTCCTCGGCATTTTAGATGTTACTTATGTGTATACGAATGTGTGTGTGTGTGTGTGTGCGTGCGTGCGTATGAGTGTGTGGAATGTGTATGTATGAATGTATCTATGTATTTACGAAAGTATGTACGCAATGTCGCGTGTATATACCCGAACGACTGCTGTATTAACGTTATGACCTCACTGCCACTGCAGATTTGTCGCTTACACAATGCTGTTCTTCCCTTCCTTTATATCAGTCACTCTCACTATGCCACCGCATTTCCCACACGCTAACACTCTTGCGCCGTCCTCCTTTTATCAAATAATAGCTCAACATACCTAGGGGTCCATTTTAGTTTTTTTTATTGAAATCCAGTTAGCCTAGAATTGAACTGGATGTTAGTTTAACATATATGCAAAGTTTCGTTAAGATTTGTTCACTGGTGTAGGCATCAAGGTGGTAACAGACAGATCGACAGACAGAAATTGCCATCTATGTATAAGATGTGGCGTATTGCTTCCCAACTACATAGCTCAGCTGGGCACTTTAGGCAAGCGTCTTCTACTATATAGCTCAGGCCGAACAAAGCTTTGTGAGTGGTGTGCATATGTGCGTGTTTGTGTGTGTGTGTTTCTGTGTGCGGGTGCATGTGTGAGTGCGTACGTACATTTCTGTGTGTGCGTGTACCATCGCAGTTCGGCAAATGTGACGGATGGATTAACTACCTAAAATATAAGTCATGCGGCCAATCTGTTTGACTAAAACCTTTCAACTCGGTGCTCCTACATAGCCGCAGGCTAAAACACGTAAAAGAGAAAGATGTTTTACCCTCATCGCTAGAATAGAGACCATAGAATACCATAGAAACCACAGAAGGTAAGAGAATAGATTGAAACGACTAGTTTCGTCTCTTAAGATGAATTCATCAGGAATCGCTTCACCATCTAAACCTTCGATGTTTAGAAGAATATAGTTGCGTAAAAATTAGACATTTTATGTGTGTGCGCGTGAGTCTCTGTGCGTGTGCCTCTGTGTGTGTGTGTGTGTGTGTGTGTGTGCGTGCGTTTGTTTGTCTGCGTGTGTGTCTGTGTACGTGTGTATGTGTGTGTATGTCTGTCTGTGTGTGCACGCGTGCTATATATATATCGTTTTAAAAAATGAATATTTCGTGATACAGTCTAAATATTTGATAATGAGTTTCTTAAATTAAAAATTATAAATATATAACTCTTTTGAAATGCAGATTGACGTTCACATAAACGTTTCTTCCTTCAGGTCTGTGTTTATCAGCTTTTGTTTTAGAGAGTTTTACATAATTGACAATTTTATTTTAAGAAGTATTTCCATAGATGTGTGATTGTGTGCGTGTGTGTGTGTGTGTAATGTTTGTGCGTGTATGTTT
>NC_068993.1:31619481-31621369 GCF_001194135.2 Octopus bimaculoides
GATTGTGTGCGTGTGTGTGTGTGTGTAATGTTTGTGCGTGTATGTGTGTATGTGTGTGTGCTGTGTGGGAGTGTGTATGCGTGCGTGTATGTGTGCGTGTCTGTGTGGTAGTAACTAACCGTTTGCCAGATTTCTCATGTTGGTGCAATTTATATTTCGTTTCGTACTTTAACAAAGGACTTCAGTAATTAAATAGTGTTTACACTATAGAAATGTTACACGGGAAAAAGACTTTTATGGAATATTAGTGAAAATTTTATAGACATTTATTTCTTGATGTTTCTCACGGCGTGAGGAATATTTTCTGAAAGTCTGTCAAACTCTCTCTTTTTTTATTTCAGAATGTGTATGTGTGTACTTATGTGTTTGTGGGAGGGGGGTGTAGGATGAAACATAATCCAAAGGCACAGCTGGTTATCTGCGACGACAATTCTTTTACTTTTGCAGCAAAGCGAGGGAAAAAACGCAGCTCGAGAACAGACCGTGATACAGTAGTGCCATTTAATTTAATATTATATATGTAATTATGAGGAGAAAAAATATTGGCAGTCACTCCAGCAGCACTTCATACAGGACATGGTTAGCAAAGTGTTAGAATAGTAGTGCAAATTATTTACATTATTTATATTATATACATTCAACAGATATTTGTCCTCACTTTGTTTGTTGTTAACACAACGTTTCAGTTTATATACCCTCCAGCCTACTTCAGGTGTCTTGGAGAAAATTTCGAACCTGGGTTCTCATTCCTAAGGTACTTTTCGATGTTGTTATTATTATTATTATTATTATTATTATTATTATAATCATTATTATTATTGTTGTTGTTGTAGTTCAGGTCACTGCTTGGAATCGAACTCGGAATCTTGGGGTTAGTCGCCCGCTCTCTTAACCACTACGCCATATGCCCGTGGGCGTATGGCGTAGTGGTTAAGGGCGTAGTGGTTAAGAGTGCGGGATACTAACATCAAGATTCCTAGTTCGATTCCAAGCAGTGACCTGAATAAAATACCTTGGGAATGAGAACCCAGGTTCGAAATTTCCCCCAAGACACTTGAAGAAGGCTTGAGGGTATATCAGCCGAAACGTTGTGTTAACAACAAACTGGATGAGGACAAATAGCCATCGAATATAAATAATGTAAATAATGTTAATAACGTACATAATTCCTCATGTCTTAAATATAGAACAGTAGTGTAAATGTCACGCATTTTAATGTGTGGTTATACTTTGACCATTTGCTACAGGAACACTCTACAAATCCAAGTTTTGTATACCAAATAGGCATGTTATACTCCTCACCGAGTAAACAACAATAGCCTATGTTTCGATAAATGAATGCCCTATATATATCATATTACCTACAAACGTTATGCTGCGTTGCATAATATATTTAGAGCCAGATCACTTGTTCAGACATTTTAATTTACACTCAACTTAATTATGAATTGGTTGATTAATTCTAAATTTATTATATAACACTACCTAAATTTTGTATGCAATATGAAATATATGGCAGTCATTCATTGAAATGTTCGTAACATAAATTTGACTTTTCCATTCCTTTATTAAAGTAATATATACACACACGCGTGTGCACACATACACTTTCACTCACACACATGTAATCAAGCATATACATACCACACTAATTATATATATAGACGTGTCTTTGCGGTTAGAAGTTTGCTTCTGAATCTAATGTTTCTCTAATCAGATCTCTCCATGGCAACTTGGGCAAGCGACTTCTACTATAGCCTCAATTGGACCAAACCGTTGTCGATGGATTTGGTCGACGAGAACTGAAGAAAGCCTGAACAAACTGAAATATTTGTGTGTGTGCGTTTGTGGTGTACGTGTGTGTGTGTGTGTGTGTGTGTGTGTGTGT
>NC_068993.1:31622818-31624169 GCF_001194135.2 Octopus bimaculoides
GGGAGATAGGGATATAACACTAATTTGTATTTTCGGTGGTCGCATCAATATATATATATATATATATATATGAAGATAATTTTATAATTTCATTAAACCATAATTTCGTTAAAATGAAGAATAAAGATAGAACTGCAGATGGAAGTGCTCAGCTAATTCTGAGACGAAAGGGGAAATAAATTACAAGGTATAATGAATAAACGCTCTAATTTGTCAAAACAACTGCATGGCATACTCAAATTATCATAAATCTAGCATGTATATATATATATATGAGGGCTGAGACTATGCTGTAGCACAACCTTTAGTATATTCCTGAATTCTAGTAACTGTTGTTAAAATCTTCCTACTTGTTTCTGAGGGTTTCATAGTAATGAATGGAATCTACAAAATCTCGGGGATTTAAAACCTTGAAGCAAGGGTACCTTTTGCGCTTATTTCTAAAAGACTGGTATCAGTAAGTTAGAATATAACAATAAATCAATAAATCATGTTCGACACTAATTTGCAACAAGTGGACACAAAAGAGAACCTATTCACCTCATAACACCTCAGATGATAGGTAAGATATTTTATGTATTACATCGGATATATGAAGTTCTTATCGGTAAATTAGCAATGAAATTTTAATTATAATTCAAACGTTGTAAAGAAAGAAAGAAATATTTTGTATATCCTTTTCTACTCTAGACATATAGCCCGAAACTTTTATACTTTAATACTAGGAATATACATAGTCAATAAATTTTAAAATGTTAGGAAGTATGATATTATCATAGACACTAGCATACCCGTGTCATCAAAATTATGGACACGTTTATTAATGACAGAAATGACGGATCAACACAATGGTTGAAACTAATGATAGATGTCTGCATTCAAGTAAATATATATAAATACACAGAACAGAAGCACTTAACCAACAGATACGGTCGTAACGCCTCAGTTAAAAATATTATCGTCCACACAATATATGAAATATTCACTGTTCTATGCTCACATGAATCAGACAGGTTTCGAACATCCGGATGCCCTTTACGTCGCCACCCGTTTCCAAGTAAAGTAATATTTCACCATGCCAAAACATGATTATATCAAGATTGGAAACAAAGAACGTCTCTGGAATGAGAGTGACACTTGCTTCCAAGCGCCGATGTTAAGGCAAAGAGACGGTAAACCAAAGACACATACACACACATATAACTATATGTATATATATATATATATATGTGTGTGTGTGTGTGTGTGTGTGTGTGTGTGTATGTATATATATATATATATATATATATATCTATATATATATATATACATAATATATACATAGTTTTCTAAGTATGCATGCATATATATA
>NC_068993.1:31624646-31626836 GCF_001194135.2 Octopus bimaculoides
TATAGTTATAATTTATAAACGAGAGACAGAAATTCTCCTTATAGAAAACACTTTGTAGCGCTCAAAAGATTAAAACTTAGGCAGGTAGAGGAGTAAATTTAAGGACAAGCAAGTTAGGCACGTCGATATACAAAAATTAGAAACGTTAGCACGCCGGGCGAAATACTTAGCGGTGTCTTGTCTGTCTTTACGTTCTGAGTTCAAATTCCGTCGAGGTTGACTTTGACTTTAATCCTTTCGGGGTCGATAAATTAAGTACCAGTTGCCTACTGGGGTCGATCTAATCTACTGGCTCCCTCCTCAGAAGATTTGGGCCATATGTCTAGAGTAGAAAAGGATACACAAAAATTAAATACATTTAATACAAAAAATGTGCATATGTTTACATATAAAAAGATCCGACTTTCACAGAATAGAAATGATATTAGGAATTAAAGGGGTTGAATAAGCGTTTTACGAGTCCAACGGGTGTTTCTGAGGACTTGCTGGTCCAAAATATGATTGTAAATTGATTCTATCATCGGATAATACCAACCCCCGTCTCCAGGGAAGAATTTTACATTTAAGGTGTTAACAGAAAGGAGATAAAAGTTGGGATGATTTTGTGAATCACTAAGTGTATTAGAAAGTGAGTAGTGAGAGGGAAATAAATTTCAAGGTTAGGCGTTATTAATGAGACTACTGATAGTAGTAGAGGTGAGAGGAGGAGGGAAGGGTGGTTCAGGTAGTATGTGAATGGTAACCTTAGTGTTAGTTTGGATAAAGGTTATAGAGTTGAAGGTTGACATAGCGAAAATGAGAATGGCAATTATTTGAGGAAAATAAATTAACTGTTTCAGTAACTGAATGAGATTAGTAAGGTATGTAGAGAGGAATTAAAGGAGATGGAGGGGCGTGATAAAGAGGGTGTGCGTGAGAAGATGGTTAAAATTGTAGTTGTCAGTGGGACAAAGGAATTCGGTTGGTACTAGAGGGAGTGTTATTGTAAAGGGAGGTGAATGAAATTGAATAGAGGTGTAGGGATAAGGAGGGGATAGAGGAAGGTTGGTTAGTTTTCAAAAGAGTGGTGTATTGTTAAGTAATTACTGAAAGTGGGGAGGCTAAGAGGGAAGTGGGAAGTAGTGGGTTTGTAGAATTTGGAAGAAGTTTGAAATGTGTTTATGAGAAATAATAAGAGCAGGGTAGTAATTTTAAAGTAGTAGTTTGTTACACTGAGTTTGTCTTAGTTTAAGGTTATTTTGGATATAGATATTTATTATGAGATTACATAAATTAAGCGAAGTGCGTGAAAGATGCGTAGTACCTGTGTTTACAAGAATAAATAGCATCAAATAATTTATTATGTAATGAAGCGTTATGAAGCCGAAGAACGGTTGATGATTCTTTTACACATAACTTACAACTGCAGATGTTTGCATTGTATGGGGGAGCTTCACTTAATAGGAACCAGAATAGGGTGTATGGAATATTTTGAGATTTAAGGTTGTGTATATACGTTGCTAAGGAGGTTGATAATTTAGAATTTGAATTGGAGAAAGAGTTCATGTATGCACGGTAGCAGCGCATGAAATCTGTAGTGCCACCGATGTATACCCTTGCTTATGACACGGCACTTGTAGATTACATTTTTGCATAGACAGGTGCCTCCAAGAGGGCATAACTAACAAACCCAACAATTGCAAGTATTCCTACCTGCTCCGTGGCTGGGGTTCACTGCTAGCCAGGTTGGGATCTGTTAGTTCATTGTTAGAGGGGGAGTACCTAAATGCAATTTGTATTTGTATTGGGTTCGGAGGTGGTATTGCAGCTAGTATTTGTTGTTAGGTAGGTAGGATTTGGGGATGAGGTTTAAGTCTGGTATCAATTAATTGAGGTGAGTTACTCGGGGTTGTGTTATTATTCCCATGTGGTATAAGTGCTTTATTTTTTACTACAGCCATGCTGGTCATATGATTTGAGTGCGGCCATGCTGGAGCACCACCTTGAAGGGTTTTAGTCGAACAAATAGACCCCAGGACTTATTTTTTAAAAGACTAGTACTTATTCTAACGGTCTTCTTTGCCGAACCGGTAAGTTACGAGTACATAAACACACCAACATCGGTTGTCAAACGTTGATGGAGAAAACACAGACACAAAGACACGCAAACACACACACACACACACACACACACACACACACACACACACA
>NC_068993.1:31626858-31629358 GCF_001194135.2 Octopus bimaculoides
ATATATATATATATATATATATATATATATATATATATATACGACGTGCTTCTTTCGGTTTCCGTCTATCATATTAACTGACAAGGTTTTGGTTGGCCCGATGTTATAGTAGAAGACACTTAACCACAATGGAACTGAACCTGGAACCATGTGGTTGGGAAACAAGATTCTTACCACACAGCTACGCTTGCAGCAGTAAGCTACTTACCACACAACCACATTATCTGAATAATGTGTGATGAACAAGGTTATGGTTTATCACTATCATCAAGAAGATTCACGTCTGTGATGCTATAGCTCCAATTGAAAAGTCAGCTAATGTACTTCAAAAGGTAGAGAGGTATATGAAATAAGGTGTTGATATGGAATTAATTGAAGTAAAGTTTATAAACTGAGCGTGTCTAAAAAAGAAAACAGCACAAATAAATTAGCACAGAAGAACAGCTTCCAGCTGCACGAAAGATAAAATAGGATGAAGTGAGGATTTTATAGGATAGCAGAGGAAGTTGACTTTCAAATATAAAATGACAAAATACACCTTGGTGGCTTGAAGGGGTATGTTAGCCTAAGGGTATATAAAGCTATAAATTATTGCAGAGCATCAGAACGCGATCTGCAAAGCCATTCCCTTTATAACGATTTCTCTCTTCCCTCATTAGCAAAACTTCGATAAAGTAGCACCAGTTATACTTGTCTAAAACTAAATGGAGATAGTTACTGCTGGAAAGTCTCTAGTGATATACTTGTGCAACAAAGCTTTTATTGAAGTAAATAACAGAAAAACGACCACATTTGAAGTTCAAAATTCACGGTAATTAACAGTTAACAAATTCGCTGGTATCGAATTTTGAGTGGACGTTTAATTCTAGAAGAAAATATTGGTGTTACATTGGAACTGTTGCAATTATTGAAATACGTGCTTAAACGCTACAATATTTTCACAACAATTCCATTCCATTTTTCTTTGCTAAAAGCTCATGGTTTTGTCTAAATCGATAACGTGACTGTGGGTTGTCCTATCGAATTTACAATCGCTAAATACTGTCTTCTTCATAATTGCAGTTTTAAAACAAATTTTTCCTGAAAATATATTGATGGCATGTATTTAGCATGAAGTTGGAGACGATTAAAATATTAAATAAAATATGATTATATGATTTATACAAAATACCAATAAAATTTTTTCTCGTATTTATTCATGTGCTTCTATTAAAATCATTTTGTTTTCAAATTTCAGCACATCCTTATCTATTAAGAAAAATATATAAATCTCTTTATATATTCTAAACAAATATTTATTTTCTGCAGTAAAATCAAATTTAAAATATCTCCAGTTTTTTTTTATCATATTGAAATTACAGTTAATGATATGTATAATTCCCAACACTGGTACTGTTGGTATCCTTATTTATAACAAACCACAATGAAACGTCTCCAAGTTTGTGACCATCCCATCTTTTTGTAAATCCCGGACTATACAACTTCCTTTTCTAAGACATTCTGTGAGATCTGAGATAGGTGCAACTGTATCTAGTAGGACGCATGGTCACTCTTAGAAGCTAAGAAATATCGAAATTATTCATTTTGGTTTATCTCCCCGAACGAAGGAAAATTTCTGCAACTGTAGATTAAAACTGCTTTGTTATTTTTGTTGTTTCACCCTCGTAAAATACTGACCAAGCAAACTAATGACTGCATTCCACCTCTTACCATCCCATCTCTCATTTACAGTGTTGTTTTTTGCTTTTTTTAAAAAATCTAATGTCATATTGTTTTTGAAAGAAGTTAGTGTGTGATTTGAAAAGAGATTCGGTAGCTATTACTAGTATATCGAGTAACTAGATAGTTGTTCCTCCTTTGCAACGTGTTAAAACTGATTTGCGATAGTGGTTAGCGGAGAGTTAACTGCTTGCTCATGACGTATCATTTGACAATACAGTGGGCAAATGTCTTTGCCTCTATCTCAAAGTACCGTTCATCGGCGATCGCTGTTCTCCATGCTCTCCTATTCCCTACACACCACATTTTGGCGATAGTTTTTCTGAAGCCAGCTGGTGTAGCTATCGAGCATCTAACTGCCTTTCTTGATATCTTTTCAGTTTTGCGATTGCCATCAAATACTCAAGGTTTCTCATATTTTGTCTGATGAAGGAAGCTTGTTCTGTTCTCTCCTTATGTTGCTGGGGAGCTTTCTATTAATCTTCGCTCGTGTACTGACTTGAGCATTTGTTATGATCTCCATAAAACCCCTTCAGAAATATTTTAAGGAAACGTATCTCCGCAGCACTGACAAGCTTTTGCAACTTCTACACTAGCTTATTAATACTCCTTTGATAAGCATGCACGGGAGATAAAAGTATGGGGTTTCGAAACTACAACTCGGTTTTCATTTCGAATACTTATTATTCTTCCCGTAGGCAACAAATATTTTTACTAGTAGCATAAACATTACCATATAGCGTTTAATTACCATATAACGTTTAATTATATTATGTTGCTT
>NC_068993.1:31631745-31633303 GCF_001194135.2 Octopus bimaculoides
GCTCTACCGGTCACTCTTTACAACACCTATTTGTGTTCGGGTAGTCCTTGCACAGGGACTATCCGGACGCCCGTCTTTGCCGTGAGCAGTGATTAATCTTCTCTCTTCGCTCCTTTGCGTCACATGGGCTCAACTCTCCTCCCCTCTTCATCTAACCCTCCTCCTCTCTCCTCTCTTCCTCTCACACCTACTTCATCCTACCCAGCTCTCCTCTCTTGTTCTCACACCTACATCCTCTCTTCACTCATACCTACCTTCTCTCTTCCACCCTCTCCCTTCATCGTCACCCCCTCCCTCGTTACCCCACCCCTACACATTCAAACCCTACCATCCCTATACCTCCCATTCTACCCCACCTCACCCCTTATACCCCACACTTGTCTCCCCACTCTTGCCTCTTCCACACCCCAACACCACCACACCACACACCACCATACCACACCACACCACACACCAGCATACCACACCACACCACACCACCATACCACACAACACCACATCACACCATCCCGCACATACTAGCACTGACCACTTCCCAGCAACTACAACAGCGCACACACTAGCTCTGACCACTTCCCAGCACCTACACCATCATCTACACACCTACATATGCACAAACGCACACGTCAATCTTACCAGCCCCCTTCCATCCACCCATACATGCTCTCACATACACACACGCGCGCACCTTCATTTTGGGATCACCACCACTTTATTATCTCCCCTTCTTTCTAGCTTTCCTGTGTGACCCCTCTGTCCAGCATTCACCATGATAGATCGCTAACCGCTAAACCTTTTTTCTATTTTCTCTCCCTGTTTATTTCTCTGTTCCATTCTGTCGAAATGCGTAGGCTCGAAACTTAAAGACTTTCTCACTTCCCGAGCGTTAAACTAATACATCTGTTTGTTGTTTACACACCTGTCTTCGTCTTTTGTTTTGTAAACTCTCACTATATACATACATACATACATACATACATACATACATACATAAATACATACGAATGTTTGTATGTGTGTATCTATGTATGTATTTGTTTTCGTCCAGCAACACCACTTGACAATCGGTGGTGGTCTTACGTCCCCCTATTCCAGCAGTTCGACAAACATGTCTGATAGATTATGTACTAGACTTAATAAATACTGACATCTAAAGTCTTCAATGCTATGCCCCAGCTTGTCTACAATCCAATGACTGAAGCAAGTAAAGGTTGAAAATTAAACATTTTGCCAGAGAAATATTCATTTTTGTGTCGAAGTATTTCTGAAATCATTTCAAAGGATTAAAAGGATGACTAACGATAGCTTTCACTGTCAGCTAAAAACAGATCAAATCCTGCAGACCACTATTTTTCTTGTCATCTCTCGTGGCTCGATAGAATTAGTATCTCTGTGATACTGGAAAGAACCTTTTTACTAGAGATGTATTGTTATTAAATGAAGATTGTAGTGGTATTTAGTCTCTGGTTGGATATGTTTCCGCCTTAGTTACACTTCATAAAGCCTTTGAAAATTCAATGAACGTCACAATTCTCATTTTCTTCATGCTCAAAATTAT
>NC_068993.1:31634066-31635464 GCF_001194135.2 Octopus bimaculoides
CGAGGTTCCAGCAGGGGATGGTGGCGAACCCTGCTGTACTCTTTCACCACAACTTTCTCTCGGTCTTACTTCCTGTTTCTGTTGTGCCTGTAATTCAAAGGGTCAGCCTTGTCACACTGTGTCACGCTGAATATCCCCGAGAACTACGTTAAGGGTACACGTGTCTGTGGAGCGCTCAGTCACTTGAACGTTAATTTCACGGGCAGGCTGTTCCGTTGATAGAATCAACTGGAACCCTCGACGGAGTGCCAACAACATATATATATATATATACGTAAACACACGCACAGACACACACACATGCACAAACATATATATATATATACAGCTCTATATATAAAAAGAATTCACCCTTTTTCTGCAGGTACATGATAACACCTCGATGCCAAATTTTGTCGAGTTTTAAGAAAAGTCGTTACTAGTTACATTCGAAGTTTTCTTTGAACAATCAGACACCAGTTTACCCGGAAGAAAACAATGCAGTTATAAATTAGAATAGTTGAAATTAATGCATGCAAGCTTTCACAGCTCTAGCGTGATTTCTTCATAGTCAACCTATGAAGTCTTCAGCCCAGCCTCGTATATATTATCTTGTAAAATTTGATGAAAGCTTACAGTTTTGTAATAGAAAACGATAAAGCTGACCGCGTCTACAAACATTTTGTTTATAATTGGATTAGTTCGGCTTTAATTTTACTAAATTCTCTGTTAATTACTGCTTATCTCTGTTCATCCTTTGCACTGCTCAGTTGTTTTAACCTTTGATAATCTCTGCTTATCTCTAATGATCGATACAACACACACGAAATAAATTGTATGGTTACCCACCTTGAGAGATCCCAATTTGAGGCGCTAAGTATACATTCCCACTGGGAAAAGTGAAAGTTCCCCCTTCTGCGACTTAAGCTCCATGTACAAATGACGAAGCTCAACACCACAAGTGAGTTAATCAAGAGGTCCATATTTTCAATTATTTCATATGTTCTAATTAAAAACAAATATTAAATATGCAAAATTTGGTACAATTTCACAAATTTCATAAAAGTAAGTAGACTATAAAATTTTTCTCGGTTTTATTTTATCAACTCCAGAATGAAGGAAAGTAAAGATATATTCCGAGCAGATCTGACCTTAGTCGTCAAATAACAAAACTAAATACCATACATAATTTAGTTTAGAGATCTCTGATTTCCATAAGACTAGGTATTGCAATTACTGACAAATGCTGATAATTTCAAAAACTTTCCTTAGAAACATAATCTGAATGTGATTAATTGAAAAGTGAAGTTATATCAGGAACCAAACTACCACCAAGTTTTCTATGTGACCAAGTAAATAATCAACCATGAAAGTACTTCATGAAAGCATGCTTATACATATATATACATATACATTTAT
>NC_068993.1:31636236-31637097 GCF_001194135.2 Octopus bimaculoides
TTTTTGGTTTGTCAGCAAATTTTTGTTCGAGCGTTGTTGTTCGTGGTAGTGGAGGTTGTAGTGGGGGCTGTAGTTTTTGGTGATGGTGGCAGCGGCGGCGGCGGCGGCGGTGGTGGTGGTGGTGGTGGTCGTGCTTGTGGTTTCGATAAATTATCTTATTTCAGTTGTTATTGGTAACGGTAATGGTCGTGCTAATGATATTCGTGCTCTCGCATTTCTTTTCTTAGTTTCTTTTTTCACTTCAGATTTTATTCTGCTATTTTTCTTATTCGTCCATTATATTTTATACACAATTGTTTTACATGATGAAATGAAAATTTGCATTTTACATTATTTACAAGTATACAAGTTTCTTTTTCACAAAAGAAAAACTGAAAATAAAACGTATGTGTGGTATTCATGTGTGGTATCCATTTCCATTGGTATTATCATCCGAAGCGTTAGCCAAAAACATATATCTGTTAACACACGTAAGAAAGCACATATATGCATATTTTCTTCATATGTTATATTTATCTATATGTGCGCGCGTCTGTATGTGTGTGTGTATTTGTAAATAGTAAGGGATTACTCATAACGTTTACTGGTTTGCTCTGGGTTAGGTATTCAAATCGAAGGTTACTAGTATAGACTCTGAAGAAACTGCACCGGTCTTATAGTAGGGCTGCAATTTGAACGGTGTAGTTGGAACATGTGTAGGTGTATGTAAAGCTGTATATAAAAGAATTAAAGCTAATGCTAAGCCACTTCGTAATAATCCTTATCATTATTATTATTGTTAATATATAAGTTTGTATGTATGTGTGTGTATGTTATACATGCCTGCATAAATACGTACATAAAGAGATATATATATATATA
>NC_068993.1:31637206-31639769 GCF_001194135.2 Octopus bimaculoides
CATACATACATACACACATACTTACAAACATATATTTACACAATTTTGTACGTAGATGCATAAATCAGTGTGTTTGTATGCTTGTATAATAATTCAGGAAAATATTTTATGCACGAAAATTGTTTTAAAATCGTTGAACAGCACATTGTTGACATTCATGTTTTTATCGAAACAAATTCCTTTTTTTTTTCTTCTTCTCAATATGGTGTCGGTAATTAAATGTCTTTTATACGTCATATGTCTTTTATACGCGCGCGCACGTAAGCACATGCACGTTTGCACACAGAGTTTGTCTAGTGTTTGTTTATATTTTGTTATTTCACTTAGACATACATTTTATTTCAAAAAAGAAACTGACAAATATATGAAACCTCATGAAAAGCTGACTTGAATTTAACGAGACGTTGAGATTTAACGTGGGAATTTAATGTCAATCGCAAATGTTCATAAATTAAATCATAAATACACTTACCTTGATATGTAAGTAGAAAAACGTAACAAAATAACTTTACACAGCATATCAAATATATATTATTTAGATATTTCAAGCAGACTAATATAGGTCTAGCAGTATAGTCATGTATTAGTAAGATATGTCAAGCAAGCTAATATAGGTGTGTGAATATAGTCAGTGATGTTGTGACAAATACCAATGATTGATAGAAGTCATCCAGAAAAAAATTACAATGATTTTTTTAAAGTTTCAATTGTATGAGAGTAATTTGGAAGATTGTAAGGATATTAGAGGATTTAACATATTTATTTCCCACGCATATTACTTATATATAAACCTTGGAGTTATTAATGCCAACGTCATACTTTCTTTGCAGTCACTTCTCTTGCCAGCAATACAAACCAAATTTCACCCAAATCAAACCCTTGCGTTTAAAAAAACGTAAAACACATCGGAAGTAAAATATAAAATATGTAACGATGGTGTCAACATTGCACAATGACAGCTAAACAAGTGAGATGATTCTGAGTATAAACAAAAAAATCTTACTCGAGAAATTACTGCTCTACTTCAACATGCACACCAACTCTAGGATTAATTGTTTCTATAATTAAGCCCAATAAGAATAAATTATCAGAAATATAGAAAAAATTATTTATTGTTATTTTACAACATGCATACATTCACACATGGATGCACGTATGCACGTATTCTTGCATGTTCGTATGCGAGTTTAAAGTGCATTTTTATGCGTGTTTATGTTTGTATACTTGCTTGCACGCGCATATGTCTGAGTGGGTATAATTTATGCAATACTGTAACTCAAATGATAACAGATTATGATTCATGTCAGATTTTCCATTTTATCATTAGCTCTCGTTAGAACCCAGTGTATAAAGAACCAAGGTCTGTTGATAATAAATGTTTTAGTGTTAAAGAATGATGACTCCATATAGTGTTTAATTCCATTTTTTTAGTTCAAATTTTCTGAAGGTTGCATAAGTTTAAGACATATTTAAAAAGTGTCAACGTATTTAAATATGGTAAAAAAAAAACCATCATAGAAAAGACATATGTCACCACAAGGGTGTTAACAATGTAGATTAAGAATTAGCATTTTCTAAAATAGAAACTGAAACATCTCATTTGATACCAGCGCTCTCCACTCCCTCATTCTCCTGGATATCTTTTCCTTCTTTGCTCTTCGTTCAATCAGAATTAAAGACAACTATTAATGTTTATTTAACAGATGCTAGAAATTTATTTTCCTCAACCGATGACACAGATAGTTGTTTTATGGTATTGACAAGCTGTCGTTTATATAGCATACAAAGATGATCATCTCTAAACACATACTGCCCCCTTTAGCAAATACAGTTCAAATTTAAAATATTTAATATCTAGAGAGATTTAAACTTCTTTATTTTTTCTCAATATTTGCCGTAAAGCCATGATACAATATAAAGCAAACCTTTGATCTATTCAAGAACAGATAGGGAAAACAAAGTTTTGGTCTTCATCTGGATATTTATTTTCATCTTCCAGGTTCAAGGTGTATACTCTTCATTATACCATGACATACTGCTGGGAAATATGTGTTGATCGCCTCTAAAAAAGTAAAAGAAAGAAGTTTATTACAAAACTCAAGTATCTTTAACTCTAAATCTACAGAATATAGATATAATATAATATAATATTATATATATATATATATATATACTTTTATTTTCTATTCTTTTACTTGTTTCAGTAGTCTGACTGCAGACGTGCTGGAGCACTGCATTTAGTCGAACAAATCGATCCCCACCACTTATTCTTTGTAAGCCTAGTACCTATTCCATCGGATACTTTTGTCGAACCGTTATTTTATAGGGATGTAAGCCCAAAATCGGTCGTCAAGCGATGATGGTGAGGACAAACTCAGACAAACTCAGACGAGCTTCTTTTAGTTTCCGTCTACCAAATCCACTCACAAGGCTTTAGTGGACCCGAGGCTATAGTGGAAGACACTTGCCCAAAGTGCTACGCAACGGGGCTGAACCCGGAACCATGTGGTTGGGAAGCAAGTTTCATACCACACAGCCACTCCTGCGCCTTTATGTGTGTATA
>NC_068993.1:31640314-31641533 GCF_001194135.2 Octopus bimaculoides
AACTTAATAGCGTTCCATTCATCATTATACACATCCATCACATTCTGTTAAAATGTCTTATTGATGAGTTTGGTTTCTTTCTTTCGTCCCTGTTGAGAAGATTACATTGTTTTACACCATTTTATTCCTTTGGAAAAGTACCAATGTTGCCTTCGAAACACATGTCGGAAGTAAAAGAATTTGAATAACACCTGATTTTAACTCTTTGTATTTATTTATATATATTATACAAAACATTTCACATCAACCCGGAGTTTCTGCCTTTATAAACAGGGTGTTACGTCCTTATTACTTGTGTGATTTTTACTGCCCTGGTAATTGTTTATTTATTTTTTCCGTGTTAATTGTAAACGAGGAGAAAATACATATAACCTGCTAATAAAATAGTTACCGCATATGGAGATACTTAATATAAACGCATCTCTTACGGATATACCCATCCCCCCAAAGAATGCTTTCCTTAAGCAACTCGTTAATAAGACAAATTCCTTTATTAACCGTATCGGATGGCTCACTTTTTTCTATCATAAAATTTGATAACAAGCTGTGGGTCCGTAAAATACACCCGAAGTTTTTGATGTCACGATGGGAAGTTTTGATTTAGCACATATAGTTGATTTGGTCGGTATATATATATATACTTTATGAAATGGCAGACCAGTTCCCATGCATCAATGGTGGTCTATATCGTGATGATTGTTTACTCTACATTCAAAATGTTTCTAACCAAAAAGTACAAAAGATTAAGAATAGTTTAGTTAAGTTTTTCCGTAGAATGGGCTTAGGCATCGTTTTTGATGATGATGTAACGAAAGCCATCTTTTTAGATATTACCCTTAAATTACATAATAATTCCTACTTCCCATACCACAAAACATCAACCAAATCTTAAGTATATTAGCCAATTCAGTAATCATTCTGGGGCAATCACTAAGAATTTAATTTAAAATATTTCATTTAGATTGTCTAAGTTATCTGCTAATATTCACATTTTCAACGACAATGCTGAATTTAATAACTGTGCCTTACTTAAAGCAGGTTATACAGAGAAAGTTACATTAATTCTGTTCAATCTTATTCTACCGTTAGTAATAGAGACATGAAATGGAATACTACGAATGTTGTCTTCGAAACATATGCCGAAGTAAAATCATTTGAATAAAACCTGCGTTTAACTCCATTTATTTATTTATACATATGCATACATATGTATATATAT
>NC_068993.1:31641806-31644306 GCF_001194135.2 Octopus bimaculoides
CTTACGATGTCGAGGGTTCCAGTTGATCCGATCAACGGAACAGCCTGCTCGTGAAATTAACGTGCAAGGGCTGAGCACTCCACAGAGACGTCTTCCCTTAACGTAGTTCTCGGGGACATTCAGCGTGACACAGTGTGACAAGGCTGACCCTTTGAATTACAGGCACAACAGAAACAGGAAGAATGAGTGAGAGAAAGTTGTGGTGAAAGAGTACAGCAGGGTTCGCCACCATCCCCTGCCGGAGCCTCGTGGAGCTTTAGGTGTTTTCGGTCAATAAACACTCACAACGCCCGGTCTGGGAATCGAAACTGCAATCCTATGACCGCGAGTCCGCTGCCCTAATAACTGGGCCATTGCGCCTCCACATACATACATATATATACATATATACCTGCATATATATACATACATATGTGTATATGTATGTATACATATATATATATTTCGTTTTTGGATTTGGTTTGCATCATTCTTTATATGAGTTCGTGTGTTGAAGCATATTCTATTGTGTCTGGAGAGAGTCGTTTTCTTTTGGTACATCATAATTTAACACAATCAGCGGTAAAATTTCTATTATTTCTCTTTTATTTGTAAGACGCAACGAAAATTTTAGAAAAAAAGAATATTTTTTAAGTGGAAATTTTACCGGTGAATGTGTAAAGTTATAGAACAGTATATATATATATATATATATATATATACATAATGGTTTCTACAAACTCTGAAAGTACTGGTTTACGGCTCATTGAAAACTATTAGTCACGTGCATTTTCTTTCGCAGTCACTGGTGTGATAATAATCTTATCTACTCTAGGTACAAGGCCCGAAATTTTTGGTGAGCGGGCCAGTCGATCAGATCGACCCCACTACGCAATGATGCTTAATTTATCGACCCCGAAAGAATGAATGCCAAAGTCGATCTCAGTGGAATTTCAACTCACAACGTAATGGCAGACGAAATGCCACTAAGCATTACGCGCATTGAAAAGTTTTATTAAGCACATGTTTTGAGTAAAGGACGTGGTACAACACTGGATTATCTTCAAAATGACAGGAAGTAGCAGTTCCACACTTTAGCCACTTTCCCAGCTAATAATATGTAAAAGTTGGAGCAAGAATTTTGTGAGCAAACCTGCTTACGATCTAATAATAAAACTTTCAGTCTCAGGGAAAAACAGGACTAAAGCCCTAAAGGCAATATCAGATATGTTTACGAAATTTCACTCACAAGCTATTTTCCAACTGGATCTGGTCGAGGTGGGACAAAGGCGATCTCCATACCGTTTTAAGTCATTTTATATTTTGAAGCTAAGGGAAGTAACTCTGTGTCATTGTTAACGTTTCGTCGCTGCCATTGCAATTAACGATATTTCTTCTTTAAGTATACCATTGAATGCTGAATTAACGTAGATGATACCCGCAAGTGATTTAAATTTTAAATGCACAAGCCTCTGATATCCAAATGATTAAAGAGTATCAGCAGAAGAACACCCAGATGTACTGATCTGGATGCAACCCGTCCATCTTAGAGTGTAAGAATTTAGGGACTGAAAAAGGTTTCTTCTTTGAGGACCTGCTGTTCAGCTATCTTGAGAGCTTCTTATCACCAGGCAGACATATAAAAGTTTATAACTGAATTAAAATGCCAAAAAACTATTTTCTATGACGGGAAGATGTTTCATCAAGGCTACACTTCAATGTTTAATGGAATAATAGGTTCAATATAGATTCTAACAATTTTTCCAATATAAGATAAACAGAGTAGTACTTGTTCTATTGATTGCCTTCGTAACATGTAATAAAATAGATTCTATATACTATATTTAATATTCACGTTGTATACATTCTCTAAATCATTAATATGCGTTACATACGTAATATAAAATCACTTTGGTGGAAGATAATACAACGTAAATTGATGCTGTAAGTATTTTTAAGTTACCATTAATGCTACAATTATTAACTGGCCAATAGTCAAATATTAACAAATTCTTTTAAGTGAAGTGGGAAGAAGAAACTATGAGAAAGAGAAAGGAAGAGGGAATGAGAATGGTGGTTATAGAGAGAGGGAATGGTGGAGAGAGGGAGAGAGAAAAGAAGAGAGAGGAAGGGAGAGGGAGAGAGTGGGGGATGAAAAGAGGAAGAGAGAATGATGGAAAGAGGGAGAGAAAGGTAAAGAGGCGCTTAATTATAGAAATTAAAGCTTATAAACGGTGTTGTCTATTTTAAGTGATGTCTCAGAAGAAATATATAATTTGAAAAGTAATTCTTGTGATATGGTTATAATATAAAATTATAAAAGATTTAGTTACGAAAAGATATTGAAGATAATGAATATTTGAACCAAGGAGGAGTATGCAGTAAAGTTAGATTGACTGTGTTGTAAAATTGGCAGTGTAGTTAAGGTTAGTGGACATGATCACGTAGTTACGAACTTGGCTTCGTAACCACATTCTTAGTCCTCACCAGCTACATGATACATTGCGCACGCATCTTTCTC